>NW_008663285.1:0-4387 GCF_000695815.1 Acanthisitta chloris | reverse complement strand
AACCGACTGCTCTCTCTAGGCTGTCAGCACAGGACAGAGCCCTGTGCTCATGCTGGAGGAGACCCATATGGATAAGTGGAGGCACTGATGCATTTTGTCCCAGTAGGACCACTTGTCCAGCATGTGAGCTGATGCCTAAACATAGGAGTCAAATATAGCCTGGAGCAACTGTATTTTTCCTGGTCAGGGCTACCTGTCAGGGGAAGGACATGGCACAGCTGGGCAGTGGGGCATTCATGAGCCCTTCTGCCCTAACCATCCATCACTGTAGGAGACAGGACAGTGGGTGGGATGAATCTTCAGGGGGTCCTCTTGACTGTTTTCTCATTTCTTGACTGTGGAGAAAACTCTATAAATCTATCTTATTTTTTCTGAGCTGAAGATGAAGGACCTCACTTCTCAGGTAAGAAGAAATTGCCAGTATGGTCTGCTGCTCCTCTGTCATCCTACCCCAAGTATATGAAATGTGAGGTGCAGTATCACTCCAGAACTATGGCAGCAGAACAGGGAAAAGAGCACAGGGAGAGCAGGTTATAGGGATACTTTTTTGAAGATAGCAGCTTACCTATAGATTTTCTTTCAGAAAAAACCCCAAAGTGAATCAAAATGGCTTCTGCTGAGTGTAATTTGTTATGTCTCCAGGCATAGCTAATTATCCTGACTTAGCCCAGCTCTGAATTCTTCCCAGGGGTTTTGGTGCTGTTTCTTCTGTTTTGATTTATAAATTGTCTTTACTTTACTTTCCTCCTACATGTTCTGTATAATCTTTTTGCTCTGTGCTTTACTGAGGAGCCATGAGCTGGTGTGACAGTGATGTAGGAGAGAAATGGGATCTATTAACCAAAGTCTGTGCTCTGGGTAGCCTGCAATGCTTTCTTCTGGGCTATGAGAAAAAGACTCTTCTGCCCAGAAAGCATTTTCATGCTGCCACTCACTGTTGGGCTTGCCTGCAACCACCCCTGGGCTAGGAGTTGTGAGGCACTGGGTGTGCTCCACAGCTCAGAGGGCTTGGTTACAGTCTTCATCCTGCAGTGAGATGATTTCTGGCTTCTCCACTGACTTACCAGAATGAATTGTAATTATCTTCTGTGTCAACCATTCCCTTCACAGTTGATACAGTTTTCCTAACTCAGTGATGAATCCTGTGGCAGAAGGAAATGCATCTGCTGTAATCAAGGGAGTGGGCAATTGCAGTGAGCAGGAGTCAAAACTGCCATTGAGCCTGGACTGGGAGACCATGTCTGTTCCGAGTGCTTTAGAAACACAAGTAAACGAGTCTCTCAAGCACCCCATGGGGCAAATGGGTACTAGACTGCCAAGAGGCTCAAGTGAGGCCAGCTTTCACTGCTAGGGCATGACACCTCTTCACAGCATTGCTTTGTTTCCTGGTGTATCTGCTTAGGGTGTGCGTTAGTTTGTTCATTTTCCAATGTATGCATCTGGGAATGTTTTTTTCAGTAGACGTCTCTGGGAGAGTGTAGCACTGGTCACCCTCATGACCCCTGGTGGAGGATTAAATTTGTCTGTGCGTAAAATGGCTGAGAAGCAGGTGAGAAGCAATGCTATGCCAGTCCCAGGCCCTGCCTTCTGCACCGGCTGAGGGCAGATGCTGAGAGGAGAGGATAAAAACAGGAAAAGTAGGGAGGGTTACATCCTTGGAGGAGTTCCTCAATTCTCATCAGCTTGCAGCTCAGGGTTTTCCTGAACTGCAGTGGTGAATTTTCCTCCCATTATTTTTCCCCTTAATGTCATTTTTGAAGTCACGTAAACTCTTAGCATCCGACGTGTTCTGCACTGGGGAGTTTCACTCCATAGCTGTGCACTTTGTGCAATATCACCTTTTGCTCTTTTTGAACCTACCTCCTACAGTTTTGATTTAATCTCTTGTAGTTCTTGTGTCAGAATTGGTGAATACTTGTATTCTATGACACTAATACATTAATAGGCCTCTGTCAGTTACCGCTTTCACAGAACAATGGATCCTCTTTCATTTAGCTTCTCTTCACATGGAAGATGCTCTACCCTTTCAAGCATTCTTTTGGCTCTCCTCTGTGCCTTTTTCTGACTTTGCAATAGCTTCTATAAGCGGAAAGAAGAACTGCACATAGTTTTCAATATAAGAGTGCAATATTGTTTTGGACACCAGTCTAATAAGGTAGCCTGCTCTTGCTTTCTTTCTGAATTGTTAGTGTGATGGTTATATACTTCTTAAAAATCAGTGGAAGTATTAATTAAATTTTTAGTAAGACTTGTCCAATTAATCATCAGGACTTGGGAATCTTGGCTTAGTGTGATTTCAGTGATTCACAGTCTGGCTGTAGTCACTAGTGAGCAGCAGCTGGCTGCATCTGGTGATTACAGTACTACATGCAACAAGAAAAGGAGGATCTGAGCAGACCAGCGATTTCCTTGCCAGATATTGCAGTTGCACAGCTGTGACCATGGCTGTGTTGCTGCCATGACAGTGGATTAAGGCATGGGATTGCGAAGTGGAGCATGTCTGTAGTGGAGGTGCCATTGCAAAGCTGTGCTGTCACAGCTGTGTTTGGCTGGCTGGGCCATGCAGTCTCTCAGATGGCACTGTGGCTGGTGCACTCAGTTTTGGGCCTCAGGCCTGGGAAATGTGGCACCTCCATTTTGTCCTCCCCCACTGCTACTAAGACATGCTAGATGTATTTCTCTTCTTGGACTGCTCTGTGGTGGGTCACCCATGGGGCTATGAATTCTTTGCATACATACTAGTCCTGGAGCTTTTCCTGCAGAGCACTGGGACGAGAAGGAGATAAGATGAGAGTTGAGGGGTTTGTTATGTGCCAGTAACAACCAGCTCCGAGTCTGTTGTTAGCAGTCTGTGTGGCCACAACTTCTCAGAAGGGTGGCTGTGAAGCAAGGCAAAATTATCCTCCTCTCCAGGGAAAGTAGGAAGGCATCAATAGGCTGCACAGATGTGCACCAATCTACCCAGTGAGTCTGCCTCAGAACCAGCAAGACCCTCCCCTAGGCCCACTACACTGACACAAGATACCTTCTTTCTCTACTTTCTCATTAGGAGCTTTGTCCAGTGCTTCCCATTCTGTCTGTGCTCAGCCAGGGCAGAGACTGCCCTTCCTGCTACTCCAGCCTCTCAGCAAGAGTGGCCATACATCTGAGTCACCATGGGCAAGATGGACAACACGTCCGTGGAGCTGAGCTCTCCCTCCGAGGTGAAGCAGGCAGCCTTGGAGGAGCTTGAGCCCACCACCCCTGAGGTCGTGAGCACCAAGAAGAAGAAGAAGGAGATTCCAGACAGAGGTTCCTGGAAGGGGAAATTTGACTTCTTGCTGTCCTGTGTGGGCTATGCCATCGGTCTGGGCAATGTCTGGCGCTTCCCTTATCTCTGTGGCAAGAATGGAGGAGGTGAGAGAAACACACAGTGCATGGACTCATCCCTGAATATCCTTGTCCCTGAACAGGCTTTGGTGTGGGTCTGTGCAAGCAGTTGGTCCTCCACCTGAGAGCTCTCCCTTATGATGTGAGTTATCGAGTTCTCAGGAGACTAGTCCAAAAGATCTGTTGGCTTTACTAACAAGTGCAGGCTGGGAAGAGGCAGTCCAAAGAAGTTTGAGTTCTGTCAAGCTTCTGCAGTCCAAATTTGCAGGGCTACAGAGAAGAGTCTCTGGGATCTCATTTATTTACAAGGATGGTTTGGGTCGGAAGTGATCTTAAAGGTCATCTAATCCACCTGCCAAGGGCAGGGACACCTTTCACTAGATCAGGCTGCTCAAAGCCCCGTGCAACCTGGGCTTGAACACTTTCAGGGATGGGGCATCCACATCTTCTTTGGGTTTTGTGCAGAGGTATGAATGTGCAGCTGAGCCAAGTGAGGTTTATGGGAATCAACCAGGCCTACCTAGGGAGCCTGTGCCACCAATGCCAGAGCCATGGTGCAGGTTTGCAATCTTTATCTAGCCACACCGCGGCACCTGACTCTGCTAGCTCTCCTTATAAAACATTAGCCCTGTGGCTAAGTCCTAGCACTGATTGTTAGCCAATATCTGCCCTGTGGTCGCTGTGTCATCTGAAATCTCACACCGGATCTGCGTTGCCCATGTCTCCTCACACTTAAAGGCAGAGATGGCAATGCCTATAATTAGATGAGGGGCGTTGTGAAGCTAAAATCAATCCTATTTATGAAGTCAGCTGGATCCCAGGACAGAGGGTGCCGTGGGGGTGCGGAGCACTCTGGTCAGCATTAGCAATGGCACACAGGGCAATCTGTGCCCTGCAGCTGCAGGCGATCAGACGGACGAAGGACGAGGGACAGGAATCGGCGCTGCCTCCCGTGGGGCACAGGCCTCGCTCCTCCCCTCGGGGCAGCGCGTCTCTCTCCCCTCACGCCCTGCCGGCC
>NW_008663284.1:945-1477 GCF_000695815.1 Acanthisitta chloris | reverse complement strand
GGTCTTTCCTGTGTAAGGAAGATAAAACAAATAACTTTTGCTGAACCTTGTCTGCTTAAGCTCTGATAGCTATATTGCTGAAGCTATATAGCTATACTATATAAGGAAACATGTTACAAAAGTACAGGGTCTTTCCTGTGTAAAGAAGGTAAAAACAAGTTTTGCTGACTATAGTAACCATAGGGAAGATAAAAACAGGAAAGAAACAGTTTAGTAATTTGGACAAGACCCAGGACTGTGATGCATCCGCGTCGAAGAAGGGGTCAAACAGCGAACAAGAGAGGAAGACTTCGTGCTTCCTCCCGGCGACCACCAGACGACCACCGAAAGAGGAGGGACGAGTGCCAAATGGGAGGAGATGAAGGAGGAGAGAATAATAATGATTTCCAAAATTAATTGTTATGATGACTACCTATTCCTAAAAATAATGAATATGCATGAGTTCTTTAATGTATATAAACTGTGAAGTCTTTGTCCGTAGGTGCGCAAGTTTGGTGGAGCGATCCCCCTTGTGCCCAGCACTGAATAAACA
>NW_008663284.1:0-803 GCF_000695815.1 Acanthisitta chloris | reverse complement strand
TTTGGACAAGACCCAGGACTGTGATGCGTCTGTGTCGAAGAAGGGGTCAAACAGCGGACAAGAGAGGAAGACTTCGTGCTTCCTCCCGGCGACCACCAGACGACCACCGAAAGAGGAGGGACGAGTGCCAAATGGGAGGAGATGAAGGAGGAGAGAATAATAATGATTTCCAAAATTAATTGTTATGATGACTACCTATTCCTAAAAATAATGAATATGCTTCTTTAATGAATGTATATAAACCAGAAAGTGTTATCTTGGGTGCACAAGTTTGGTGGAGCACTGAGTAAACAAATACCTGCACGGAATAAACACATACCTACTACTCAGAGATACAGAAGTCTGTGAGTAGTTCTTTTCCAGCCTTTTCTCGGCAACACCTGCACCCCAAACCACACCCTGGTCACACTGCAGGGGGTTGACAGAAAAACAGCGTGGACAGGGATATGTGTGTGGGGATGGCTGGTGATCTGCAGTGGGTCCAGGGATTTGGCAGATGGAGGAAGTGAAGCTACCCCAGCAGAAAAAGGAGAACCCCAGGACAATGTGGGGTGGAAGTGGACAGCCCTGGTTGCACATACCAGGCAAGACCAAAAGGCCAGTGAAAGGGCAGGATGTGGGATCTCCAGGACAGCTGGTGAACATAGCTTGTGATGCAGTGGAGGTTGCAGTCTCAGTGCTGATTTCTTGTAAATCCTGAAGTTTTACTTTCTGTTTCCCTGTTTAGCAAACTGGATGCTTACATCACTTCCTGTCCCATGGACTGTCTTCTTGAAAGACCTCAAGACACAGGGCATTTGCAT
>NW_008663283.1:0-467 GCF_000695815.1 Acanthisitta chloris | reverse complement strand
GTTTGCTTAACAGAGATACTGTACCCATTTTTCAAATTGTGTAATCCTCAATTCTATTGAAATGTTAGAATATCCTGAGTTGGAAGGAAACCTCAAGGGTTTATAACATCTACAAGCAAGTAGATTCTCATAAACCAGCAAATGTATTGACTTTAAAAGGTATTTAAAAGTATTTAAAAGGACCACTACTTTATATTTTCTATAGATTGATTAAATCATAACTCTGATAGCAATCCTGTGTTAAGTATTCAGCTTTTGTTACCCACCCCACTCTTGACTAGGAAAACAGTTGCTTTTGTGTCAGCATTTTTCCACTTGAATCAAAAGCATCATGTTGTGTAGGCAAATGTATTTGCAAGCATAATTAAAATCACTGGAGAAGCTGTCTTCACATAGAAATGAGAAAAATGCTTCTGCTTCAGTTTTTGAAATTAAACTGGTTTAGATAGAAACCAATTGCAGTGAAA
>NW_008663282.1:97356-100014 GCF_000695815.1 Acanthisitta chloris | reverse complement strand
AACCAGCTGTGTCCTGGGCTCATCCCCACAGAGTGGGCAGCAGGTGAGGGGGAGATTCTGCCCCTCTTCCCCACTCAGGTGAGACCCACCTGCAGTGCTGCCTCCAACTCTGGGGTCTCCAGCACAGGAAGGACATGTTGGAGCAAGTCCAGAGGAGGACACCAAGATGATTAGAGGGATGGAGCACCTCTTCTGAGAGGAAAGGCTGAGAGAATTGTGATTGTTCAGCCTGGAGAAGAGAAGGCTTTGGGGTGACCTAATTGCAGCCTTCCAGTGCCTGAAGGGAGCTTATAGGAAAGATGGAGAAAGACTATTTACAAGGGCCTAGAGTGCCAGGACAAGGGAAAATGGCTTTACACTGACAGAGAGTAGGTTTAGATCAGATATTAGAAATAAATTCTTCCCTGTGAGGGTGGTGAGGCACTGGCACAGGTTTCCTAGAGCAGCTGTGGCTGCCTCATCCCTGGAAGTGTTCCAGGCCAGGTTGGGTGGGGCTTGGAGCAATCTGGACTAGTAGAAGGTGTCCTCTGCCCATGGCAGGGGGTTGGAACAAGATTATCTTTAAAGGTCCCTCCAACCACAACCGCATTATGCTTCTATTATTCTACGATTGCACACTCATGCAGAGACCTGCGAAGGTACTGGAGAACATCTGGGGACTAACAGGATACCTTAGATACCAAAAAGCCTCCCTGGGATGCAATAGGCAGAGCACACCATATCTAATCATTTTTCTTTCTTGCTTCTGAGCTGCTTGAACCGTGGCCATTGCTGGAAGGGTCTTTGCAGCAGCTTGGCTGCAGCTGCTGGATTTCCCCACTGACAGCATTGGGAGTGTGTCTCAAATCAGAAGCAGATTTCTGTCTGGAGCTGCCACGCTATCGCCCTGTTTCCCAAGATGACTTGGCAGCCACTAGTTTACTGCTAAGCTTTTGCAGCACTTCATGGTAGCTCCTCCTTTTCACCTCAGTGGTGGATAACAGCAGCTTTCTAAAACAACAACTTCCCTTTTCATAGGGATAGAAAGTGCAAAAGTGAAGCTCACTTAGTAAAGAGAGCTCAAGTACCTCAGAACAATCTCCACCAAATTATGAGCTCCTGCCCCAAAGCTCAAAGCACTCCAGCTAACCTGAAACTGTCTTCTTCCCCAGCCCCAAACCTGACCACCTTCATCTTCCTTCCCTGCTTTTAGCTGGAGGAGAATTGGGAAATGAGTTCAAGAGGTGACCGGACGTGGTAGTCAGTGCTCTGGTCTGGTTGACAAGGTGGTAATTGGTCACAAGTTGGACTCAATGATCTTGGAGGGTTTTTTCCAAGCTAAATGATTCTGTGATTCTGTGATTCTGTGAAGGCAAAAGGCAAGCTGACAAGGGACAAGTTTGACGAATCTGCAAGGGCTTCCTCATTTCTATATCTTCTTGGTATGCAAATGGCAGCACACCTGGCTGAGGGGTGAGAGGGTGAGTATCTGTCCTGGTTGTCCTCAGAGTCACCCTGACTCTGGGTATCAAGAGAATAGTGCCAGACTCTCTTCAATAGTGCCCAGTGACAGGCCATATAGTAATGGTCATAAACTAAGACACAAGAAGTTCCATCTCAACACAAGGAAGGACTTCTTTACAGTGAGGTGGCAGAGAATTGGAACAGCTGCCCAGGGAGGGCATGGACTCTCCCTCTCTGGAGACATTCAAAACCCATCGGTGTCACCTGCTCTAGCTGACTCTGCCTTGGCAGTGGGTTGGACTAGTTGATCTCCAGAGGTCCCTTGTAACCCCAGCTATTCTGTGATTCTGTTCTGACCCTTTAAGGGATGACCTCCAAACACTTGCAGACCCCTGTGTGTGGCCCAGACAGCCTTACAGCCCTCCATGGGGTTGTCTTCCTTTGTCAGGAGCACAGTTGCAAAGCCAAGGCTGATTCCCAAGCTATGTGTTTGGAGAGCACATCAGGCATGTACATCCTGGAGCAGCCGCTTCCATGTCATGTGGTATCATGTCCTCAGCCAGACTCAACTTGTCCTTGTGTCTTATGGCTGGTAAAGGTCCTCTGCCTTGACCTCAGCTTAGATCTGCTCCATGAGGCCTTTCCTCCCATAAACATACTCAGCATGTGGGTGACCTTTAGGTTGTGCATCACACTTGGGTGGATGTTGCCTCATGTTTGTCCTGCTCAGTGGGGGCAGCTGAAGTGTAAACTACATTAGGTCATTCTAGCCTCGAGCTGGCTGAGACCAAGAGTCCCTTCCCTCCTGCTGCCACATAGAATGCCAAAATTACATCATGCAATTACCCACAGAAGTTTACACAGTGGTTTTGGGGGCCTCATCTCTGCAACAGCTTAAGAAAATACATTGAAAACACCCCAAAGAAGTCAGAGCATTATGCATCCCTCAGAAAAGCCTCAGGAGTCCGTAGAAACAAATCCTGCTTCTTATAAAACATTTACCTCCTGCTGCCACATAGAATGCCAAAATTACATCATGCAATTACCCACAGAAGTTTACACAGTGGTTTTGGGGGCCTCATCTCTGCAACAGCTTAAGAAAATACATTGAAAACACCCCAAAGAAGTCAGAGCATTATGCATCCCTCAGAAAAGCCTCAGGAGTCCGTAGAAACAAATCCTGCTTCTTATAAAACATTTATCTCACAGAGGTGT
>NW_008663282.1:96222-97346 GCF_000695815.1 Acanthisitta chloris | reverse complement strand
TGCTGAGACAGAATGAGAAAGTCACTTCCTCAGAGTCACCCACAAGTCCCTGACCAGGTCTCCATTCGTTAGACCACGCTGCTATGGTTGAGTAGGTTCATAGAGGGTTGGAGCTCACTAGAACCAGAGGTGCTTCATCAGAAAAAGGGCTTTTTTAATCACAGAAAGGAAAGACCATTGCAAAGCCACTTTGTTGGGTTGTTTCCTAAAATCTGGTGGTTTACATAGTGGAGGCACAATCCATTCACAGTCATTGTCACTGTTTTTAATGACAGCTGTTAATAGTCCGTGGGTTTTGCTGGGTTTTGTGCCTGGATTATCTTTGGGTTTCTCACCTTCCTCACAGCTATTTTCATTGGCCAGGTTGTCTGAGAAGTGCAACTCCCACCCCCTCCCAGATGATCATTTTAATATTCAAAATAGAGCAAGGAATCCTTAGGGGGGGAGAAAAGTCAGTTCTGACACAAAGACCTGATTAAAAAAAGAAAGCCCATTAAAAGCATTTGCAAAATCAGGCTGCTCCTGCCATCCCGGGGTGTACATCCAAAGCATTCGGTCCCATGGATGCTGTGGATGTGGTGGGAGCCAGAGGTCTCTAACAGAAAAAATCAGCAAGGGCACTTCAGCCCCATGGAGCATCTGTCATGGGTTCGACCAGTGGTTCGTTCGCCCTCGGAACGTGTCGCCAGGAGCAGCAGCGTACGAAGCAGGCAAGTAGGGAACATATCACCCCCATTCACACTTCCCTGAGGGTGGGGAGAAGCCCAGCAGGGTTTTCTCTATCCTTTTCCCCTCTCCCATCCCTCCTTCTTGTGATGCCCCCTGTGTCCTCTTTCCTTTCCCCACAATCAGTGTGGTAGTGAGATGGTGGAGGCACTACCCAGCAGCTTCTTGATCCAGTCCCAAGGGGTGGTTTGCAGGGATACTGTTCCTTCGGTTTGCTGCAAAAGGAGAGAAGGACAAGTAAGTTCCAGGTATGCACACCCTGATACTCTCATGCTCTTGTGTTCCCCAGGGACTGGCAAGGAAGAGGGTATTTGGCCAGAGCTGGCCACAGCTGTGATTAGTAGGGAAGTGCTCTGGCATCCTGTAGCTATTCCTGGCAGGCAGTTGGAGATCTTCAG
>NW_008663282.1:68077-96211 GCF_000695815.1 Acanthisitta chloris | reverse complement strand
CCCTACAGCCCTTTGCCTCATCTGAGGGTGACGGGAGGGAGCACTGCTCTCTCTGATAGCCAACCCAAGGAGGGAGTCTCAGACAGCAGTGAATGCCGCCTGAGTATCAGTCTGTCACCAGCTTCATATCTCGTCTTGGGACATGGCCAATGGATTCTACACAATCCTGCCATCTTGCCAGGAGAAGGCAGCCTCTGGGATGCAGAGCCTCTAGGAAGGACCTTTCCCAGGGCAGAAATGTGGATGGCCACATGTAGAGGTGTGGAGGAACATCCCATCCATCTCCTCATGTTTCCAAGCCTGGGAGGGCCAGGACCTTGCCACATCTCTACAGACCACCATGAGGTGCCCTCCAAGTGCTATGACATGGAGCATCAGGGATTCTGGACAAGAATCTGTGCCCACTTCCATAGGATTTGGATGTCAGATAGGGATGGCCTGCAGAGCAGATTTCTCCCTGCTTGCTCCGGTTTACTTATGGTTCATCCATAAGATGGTTCCACACCTGTGTTGGGCAGAAGATAGACCTGAGTTGAAATTTGGGTTGTAGTTGCAGCCACTGCAGAAACTGCTGTTGAGCAATGCAGTTTTGTCATAAAACCTCTCACACCTGAAGAACCCCCGAGTAGCTGCAAGTACCCAAATAGATGTGTCTCCTTCCCCTGGACTCAGCTTCCTCCTTCCCCTCCCCACCAGTGCATCCCACCTGGCTGATGCAGCAGCTGGGGTGACCTCAAGGAAAGCATGATTAAGGGTGGTGGGATAAGCAGTCTGCCCTCCTGCTTTTGCCCCATCCAAGACACTGATCCCTGGCTCTGCTTCCTGGCCTACAGCCTCTTGAGCTCAGTCAAGCATCTGCCAGGTTCCAGTGGGATGCAATTCTCAACATAAGCAGCCGTTTTTCCTCCAGACAGATGTTTTGATTAGGGAATGACCACTCTGGCAACAGGCAGCTGTTTCCTACTTCTGGAGAGAGCAAGATGCTTTTATTATCTCCTTCTTCTGTTTTTTTTTTCCCGTCTAAAACCTTTTTGTATCTGCTTAAACTCAAGGTACTGGAAAGTGTGTTCTCCCACTCCCCAGCCTCTCACACAGCCTTCTCTCAGAGACTGTCCCAACTCTTCCAAAAGGCCTGAAATAGATGGATTTTCTGCTTGGTTCATTTGCTTGGGTCAGGTTCACCTGCAAAACACGGTCTAAGAAAAATGGGAGATTTAGAGCAGATATAAGTTGTAATGGAAATGGAAGTCTGGCTTGGATTGCAGCAAGAGATCCTAAAATAAGTCAATGGGCGTCAACCTCGTTCCTGAAACGTGTATCCCTCACAGAGTGGTAAATCACAGGACCACAAAGCTCATGGATTTGTTGTCCATCTCCCCTGGGCTGGCAGGGGACAGATACTTCCCAGACAAATTTGGCCACATTGGCTTCACTCGAGACTGAGAAGTGGACAGGGTCTAGAACAGGGAGAAGGGATGCACTGGAGTGGGGAAGGAGGAGGATGAGGCCAGGAGAAGAAGAAACCTGCAGCTATTCTGGGGTTCTTCAATTGTGAGATGTTTTATGGTGGACCAGCACCAACATCAGCACCTCACCAGCATCAGCTGGAGAGCTCAGCTGCTCCTGGAGGTTGTCCTTCATGTTCCCTCAAAGACGTTTCACATGGACCAGAGTGTCTAAGAGAGTCTTCAATGCACAAACACAACTTGGTATATTTATCCATCAAAGACCAGGACTGGATGGGATCTGAATTTTGCTGGTAGGATATTCCCATGTTTGCAACAGGCAAACCAGACACCTTCACTCCCCAGCAAGAAGCATTATGCTTCTTGCTCTGGGCTCTCCAGGTCTTCACGGGGACTTTCTGTGTCACTGTAATTGTAGAATTGTGGAATGGTTCGGGATGGAAGGGACATTAAAGATAATCTTCTTCCTGCCATGGGCAGGGACACCTTCCACCAGACCAGGTTGCTCCAAGCCCCATCCAACCTGGCCTGGAACATTTCCAGGGATGGGGCAGCCACAGCTTCTCTGGGAAACCTGTGCCAGTGCCTCACCACTCTCACAGGAAAGAATTTCTTCCCAATATCTAAACATACTCCTCACGCAGACAGATCCTACTGAGCAGCAACTTTTGGCTATGGCCTGCTGATGTTAGCTGAAGACCCAGTGCTGTGTGTATCAGCACAGGAGGTCTTGCTGCCCTCCCACCTGCAGGGATGAGTCTTCAGCAAGACTGACCACTATGTTGTGGAGGACAGTGGCCATAGGCCCCACCTTCTGCTGCTGAGAATGACCTTCTGTGTGGTTAGTGCTGTTTATAGCACAGCACCTGCTTTTGAATTTATCTTCTAGCTCCTTGCAACAACAAAGCTGCTAATGATTTTCAGAAATAGGATACAAAGAACTTGACCAAAACTCAGCAAAAGCAAAACACAGTCACAGTAGAAAATGCTTTGGTAACAGTTCTTAATTCCTATTTAACTAGCTGATCCACTAAGATCTTCAGTATTTCTCCACTTCTATGTCCTGGAAAGCAATTCAAGGCTGCATGTCAGGAGAAGTTCAGAAAAAGAAAAAGCTAATTGAATGCATCTGTGATGTGCCTAGAACTGAAGGAAATGTGTTTTTTACTGAACTTTTTTGCTCCTTGCTGATGCAAAAATGCAAATCTGGGATACTTAAATTATTGCATCCAAAGTGAGTTGATTTCAGCAATCTTTTCTGGAAAGGGAACGACATGCAAAGAGAAACTCAGCATTTAAACCCTTCATAATTAACTAGATCTGCATTTTCAAAGTGGTTTTTTAAGGTATTTTAATGCCATCTCCTTTTAAAATGTGTTTTCTTTTAAAAAGGACATTCTTAAGTTTTAAAATTAAGTGAAATATCTAATCCTGGTGAACTATGAAAACACTTTGTTGACCTACCCTAGAATCTGGATGGAAATGGGGCTCATTTTGTAATTTCAGTGGGCTTGGGGGTTTTTTTTGGAGCTGCCCTCACAGTGCAATTCTATTGGCTTGCTTGGGTCTTAACCTCTTTTTCCATGTCAGTTTCATGGGGTTGAGGCAAAAGGTGAGCCAAGACTTCTGCTTTTCTGCTAGATTCTGTTGTGTTTTTTCCCCTCAGCCACCCATGCAATCCCAAGGCTGTTTTTTCTGTGTCATCTACATCCCTGGTGCAGAAAGTGCTGCAGAAAGCTTCACATCAGAAACAGCTTCTGAGCTCTCTTGCTCTGATAGCGGAAACCATCCAACCGCAGTAGATGGTGCAGAGCTGCTTTCCGTAAAGATGAGATGGGCAGATGGTTGCAGGGTTTGGCTTAGCCCAGATACCCCCATCCTACCCTCTGTGCATCCACCAGATCCAACTTTACACTGTCCTGTTTCTTTAGCCCACCCTGGGCACTCAAAACATGCCAGAGCTGCAAGGTCTCCAAACCTTGTGGTCAGCAAAGACATGGTCCTCCTGGACTTCCATGTTCAGCTCGATGTGTTGCTTCTGTAGGGTATGTTCTTCAAACCTCTTTAGAGATGGGTGAGTGATAGGATATTTAGTCATATCCTCTCCTCTCCACCATGAAGATGTGGTCCAAATGCCAGTGGAAACACTGCTGGAGCAAGGCCTTGTGGTGTGATCTTAGACCTCATAGCAGTCTACAACTTCCTCATGAGGGGCAGCAGAGCTGCAGCACCAATCTCTTCTATTTGGTGACCAATGATAGACCCCAGGGAATTGATTGAAATAGGATATTTAGTCATATCCTCTCCTCTCCACCATGAAGATGTGGTCCAAATGCCAGTGGAAACACTGCTGGAGCAAGGCCTTGTGGTGTGATCTTAGACCTCATAGCAGTCTACAACTTCCTCATGAGGGGCAGCAGAGCTGCAGCACCAATCTCTTCTATTTGGTGACCAATGATAGACCCCAGGGAATTGATTGAAACTGCATCAGGGGAGGGTTGGATAATATAATAAGAAAAGGTTCTCCACTCAGAGGGTGGTCGGGCACTGGAACAGTTCCTCAGGGCAGTGGTCACAGCCCCAAGACTGACAGAGCTCAAGGAGTGTTTGGACAATGCTCTCAGGCACGTGATGGGATTGTTGGGGTGTCCTGTGCAGGACCAGGAGTTGGACTCAATGATCCTTGTGGGTCCCTTCTAACGTCTATAATTCTATCTTCAGAAGACCTCCTCTTGAACCATTCCTGCAGGAACATTCGTACCTGCATCCATCTCTCTCTAGCCAAACTGTCACCTCAGCTGCCCCTCTGAAGGTTACTAAAATCACTTTCTGTCATCCCACATTGTGGGCACACAGCATGTTTTAGAGGTCCTACTCAAGCATTCAGTGTTCCCATGACCAGCATATCTGTCCCACGTGTTCATGTGTGCTCCACAGAGCTCACTGTCCTGGTGCCTATAGCCTATTCTATTTTTGAACCTAAGTAAAGTTGAGGAAACAAGTTTCTCCACTCTCAGTTATTAAATACAAACCAACATTTTAAGATGTGAAAAGCTATAAATGCACAAAAGGAAATTTTTGTGCTATTCTGAGTTGCTGTTTTCTCCCCAGAGTTCCTTTCCAATGAAAAAAAGGGGGGGAAAAAAGGCTGGAAATACTACTTACTATTAGTGACTTTTCTTGTTTATTTTTCCTGTGGAGCTAATTTTTAAAAAACATTAATCAGAAGCAGAAACACCATGGAACAAGGAACATTCAACTCAAATGCCTTTTTTGGGGACAAAAGGTCTGCAGGTCTATTTTGGGTTTTTGTAAAACACCTATTGGGATGAAGGATGGTCGCATTGGCTATGGAAGGTTATGGAGGCAACCTGGAGAGTGTGTCCACTGGATTTTGTAGGGGCTGTGAACATCCAGAGCTGTGCTAACATCTTTTGTGTGTGGGTGGGAATGAGCGACCTTTGTGGGAGGTTTCACCAGTTCCATTTCCCACCCAAGGTGGGTCACGCTGTTCACTTCTCTGTGCTGCTTTCACATGGATGTGTCTTCAACACATGCGTGGGGAGAAAGTTCAGTTGGTGTAATTGTGCAGAGAGGTGTTTCCAGTCTCAGCTTGGTGCAGGAAGGGTTGCAGTGTCCCCCTGGCACAGGAGCACTGGTGGGGACATGCACAGGTCAGGTCATAGTTCCCATTCCTCAGATTTGGTCAGAGGTGTTGGGATGTCCACAAGCCCCCGAAGGGATTTGCTGAGGTTGACCTTCCTCCATGCCTTTCCCATTCTGCCCCACCAGTGCCATCACTGTGTATCAGTGCAGTTGAAAGAAGGTTCTTGCCCTGGTGCAAGAAGTAGGACACAGTGATGATCATAGCATCATAGTGTGTTAAGGGTTTGGAATGGACCTTAGATATTATCTAGTCCCACCTCCCTGCCCTGGGCAGGGACAGCTCCCACTAGACCCAGTTGCTGAAGGCTTTATTCAACCTGGCTTTGAACACTGCCAGAGTTGATATGGATTATTAGGGTTAGATTCATTGCTAATACAGTATTAAATATTGCCAACGCAGTATCTAGATAACAACTCCAACATCTATTGCATGTTTATAGTACCATCAGGTCATAGTTCCTCCTGTTGGCTCACAAGCTTCAGTGACACCCCCTCACTTTCTAAACTACTCAGAGATATCTAGCTGTGGCTTGACCCACTTAGTCTTGGATTTGGCCAACAGTCTATGACTAAAGGATTATAATCTCTGCAGGTTCAGCGAGAAATGTGCAGGTTTACACTCTTTGGCCTTGCAGAATTCACAATTACAAAGCACCTATGTAACTACTTTAGGATTTTAGCTCTGTATTTGATTGAAACTTAGCACTGTTCCTCACCTATCCAAAAGAACGTGTTCCTCCTTTTTGGGCTAGATATGTCCTGCAGATATCCTTACCAGGGCAAAGATCCACCCAGAATCTGCCTGCCACGTTGGAAGACCAGTTGGTCTCCAACATCATTTTATACCCTTTTGCAGGTACCAAAGTCAATTACAAGCATCCAATTATCGTTATTAATTATGCATTCCATTAATTATATGAGCACCCGGATGGTTCCTCCTGCATAACCACCTGGTGTTCTTATCTTAGGACCAACCACATTGCCCACCAGGCAGTCAGAAAGGGAGGGGAGTGGGTATGTGTGAGGGGAAGACACACTTGAAGTCATGACTGTCTTTCATTGCTGTCATTCACTGAGAGCAACTCAAACCCCCAAAAGACACATCCATCATCCTATGGATGGTCCATCAATCCTCTCATAAGATCATGCTGGTGACATGACTAGCCGTCAAAGCATATTGATGACTTCTCCTATATCTCACGTCCCCTAAATCTGCCAAAGAAGATGGCAGTTGCCATATCTGTACCTCCCATTTGGGAGCAGAGTATGTCAAAGACCCTGAGATGCTCCATGGAGACAGTAACAAGGACTGTAGATCAATGTCTAACATGTAGGTAGATTCTATGTCTTTCAGTGTTGGAAATGTGTGATATCTAAAACTTGTCTATCATCCTGCCTTGACTTAAAATGATACCTTGCAGTTCCTTGGGTAAAAAGGGAACTCTAGTTACCCTTGTGGCAAACAATACCATTCAGAATCAGAAGTCCTGGCACGAAGTTGTCTTCTACCACTTTGCAAGTGGGAGAGTGGGAAAAGTTAACCTAATAAATCATGTACCATTGCATGCCAACCAGGTCTTCTAGGCAAAGCAAAACCCTGGTTGCAACCTGGAAGGAAGGCTGCTAAATTAAAATGAAATTGCTGCAGGAAATACTGTGGTTGATTTAGTAGGTGAAACTTCCTCTCCCACTGTGCTGTGAGTGCCTGGAGCAGTGCTGAGACCTGGGTACAGATGGACGGGCCATCTGTAAACTTTGGTCACAGAAAAGCACAGAGGAGTTCAGATGCTGAAAAAGTTTTGTTTGGGGGAAAAATGTTTTGTTTGGGCTATCCTGAAATATTTCACCAATTCCTTCCACTTTGCTCACTTCATCAGTGATAATAAAAATGAGGCAGAAGGGAGAAGATATTTCAGAACAAAAACACCTTAAAATATTGGGATGACTCTGTTAGAAACCTCATTTCAGCGTCCCACTTTTTGAAATGTTAGATACATGTTAGAACTGGAACAGGTTGCCCAGGGAGGTGGTGGAGTCACCATCCCTGGAAGTGTGTAATGGGTGTCTAGATGTGGCACGGGAAGATATGGTTTAGGGCTTGGGTGTTGCAGCAGAGTGACAAGATAACTGTTGGACTTGGTAACCTTAAAGGTTTCTTCCAATCTTGATGGTTCTATGATTCTAAAACAAAAAAAAAGTTGCTTTTGCTGGATTTTTTTTTTCCTGAGTCTGGTTTGCTAGGAGCTTTCTTGAACACATCTAATGGAGTTTGACTATCATGACGCAGTGTCAAACTGATATTTGGGGTGGTGTCTGGACCTCTAATCCCTGATCCTCCATGTTCACTGCAGACCTTAAGGTAATTTGGCAAGAATAAGGGTCAATGTGTTTTTGATCAGCCATGAGTATTTATGGTTTGGATTTTGGGGGTATTTTTTGGCATGTAGCCCACACCTTTCGATGCCTTTGGTTCAAAGCAGGGGCTGTGACAGACTTTGGCTGTGGATGGTGTAGATGCCTTATACACTCGTGGCAACAGCACTGCAATAGTGCTGGTTTCAACTTCTCCCTACTTTTCAGGGGCCTGAGCAGGCTGAGTTTGCCACAATAGGGCCATCTTGGCTAGTCAGACCTGGTTTTATCCTTGAATTATTGACTAGAGCTGAAATTACACTTCTAGGGTGAAGTTAAACACCCTCAAGCCCAAGTTTGGAAACTTTAATGTGGACCAGAGGATAGTTCATAGAAAGGGTAGGATTCTTTTGTGTCTATCAAACCTTGAGGTGTCCCAGAGGCCTGAGAAACACAAATGGTGTTGGGAAACATGCATGATGTATGGGAGGCCCATACTTTGTGAGGGCCCAGAGCATATCAAAAGGTACATGAATATTGCAGATAGATGAGTCAAACCCTCAGTCCACACTTTACATGCAGGATGGATGCAAGCTACACCATACTTTTCTCTCTAAGCTTCTTACAGTCCTCCAAAGGGTCACATGTGGTCTTGTGCCTTCATGGACAAGCTGTGTGTGTCTGTGCTGCTTGAGTGTGAGGAAAAGTGGGACTGGTACCATGCATGTAGCTGCCACACCTGTGTGCTGCTCTTGCTGCATGGGAGGGACATGATGTGCAGAAAGAACTGAGCAGCCTACGATGGCTCATTCTTGGTTCAGGGACTATGTGACCCTCTTGATGCCCTGCTACACCTCAACAACTCAGCACAGGGTTGGCTGTTCCTCACCATCCCAGCAGTCCCTCTTCATCCCTGCAGCAGCACATGCATGTGGCACTAGCTGGATCTGGAGCAAATCTGTTCAATGTCAGCTTGGGGATCTCTGCATTGGAGAGGGAACATATCCAAACCAGTCATTTGTGCCTGTTTGATGGGGTTTTTTTTCCCTTCTGGTGACTTATAGTGTCTGTCAGAGCCTCATTTCAAAGTGTGAAACAGAGTCATGTGGGAACAGAAGCTATGGGGTTCACAAGGTCCAAGTAGCAGGAGGACTGTAGATGGGATGATTTTAGACTCCTCTCTCCACTGCCCCATTTTCCTGCATTCTTATGTTCTACAACTTGTTCTTCATGAATGCAAAGATTGTTTTGTTCCTTGTCTCATTGAAAAGGAATTTCTGTTCTTCTTTCCAGAATGGGGCTACTCGGGAGCAAAAACCAGCCGATGCCCAGTCAGAAACACACTTCTGGAAGCAATCCAAAGAACAAGGGTAAACCTCCTCCTGCCCCACCTAAGGTAAGCCTGTCCTTTTGGAATCTTCCACAGCTCACTTAGTGTCTGAGTGATGCAGGAAATATTTACAATCACAAAATGGTTTGGGTTGGAAGGGACATTAAACATCATCTCATTCCACCCTCCTACCACAGGTTGCCCAAAGAAGCTGTGGGTGCCCCATCCCTCAAAGTGTTCCAGGCCAGGTTGGATGGGGCTTGGATCAACCTGGTCTAGTGGAAGGTGTCCCTGCCCACAGCAGGGTTTGGAACTAGATGATCTTCAAGGTTCTTTTCCAACCCAAACTAATCTGAGATTCTGTGATGAATTGTTCAATCAACCCTTCCTTGCTCTGTCAAAACTGATGCCATTTTCAAAGCTAGATTGGATGAGGCCTTGAGCAACATGGTCGAGTGGGGAGGTGTCCCTACCCATGGCAGGGGGGGTTGGACTAGATGATTTGTGAGGTCCATTCCAACCCCTAAAATTCTATGATTCTATGATTTTCTCTTTGGTGACATGTTGTGACCAAGAACTGAACAGGATAGGGATGGTGGTTGTCTGAAAGACTGTGTTGTGTTGAGCCTGGCACAATAATTTGCATGGGTTTGACTGGAAAGCAGGGCAGGAGAAAGGGAGAGAAACTACAGATACCACTGCCCTTTGTGCCCTGCATCTCTTGGACACAGGTCCTCCAAGCTGGTTCTCCCAGCTGATCCCTGTATCCTTTAGACAGATGGGAAGGGTTCTGAGGAGCCTTGGTATATTGAAAAAGTTAAAAATCCAGTGTATTGGTACTTTGAAATATCTCCTCATCAACACTTTGCAACCCAAGATGATGTTGCTGACTTGGAAATGGCACAAAGTTGGGTCAGATTCAGGTGAAGATTTGAAGTTGCAAACTGCAATGGAAACTTCACTGTCGTGAAGGCAAAGAGGGTCCACAGCCAATCTGTGTTGGGGTGAACTGAGAATCAGAAATGCTGATCATCTGCTGCTTCCTTTGAATTCATACAACTTCTGCTTGAATGGCCACAGATCAGTAAGGCACTGGAGCATTTAGTACACCTCAAATGATAAACTCCTTGTTACAACTTTGAAAGTCAATTTTCCTCTCTGTCTGTTGCTGTACAGAGGACATGAAGTTGTTTTATCTCTCCTTGTCTGTGTCAGCACTGCAGCCAGCACAAGAGAAACTTTAGATGCAACTGTCATGTGAAAACCATTCAGGTCTTGAGTGCTGAGAGAGGGAAGGAATTACCTATTATTGCTTTTTATGACAGGTGGAGATGTTTCTCACTCCTTTAGTTCCATTTCTGAGCTCTCCCATGGTTCTGCAGCCCAGTTTTCATGACAGCAGATGTCAGATTGACCAAGGAGCTGTTATTTTCCTAAATTTCATTCTCTCCAGCTCACTGGAGAGGAGCTGCTATCAGTATAAATATAGTATCATCGATCATCTTCTGCCACTCGTTATTTTTGCTACGGGCACTCAGCTCTCACATGTCAGGGGAAGTCCATATTTCTTTCAACGAAATTAGAAATGGCAGCAGATGAGCAGCTCTCTCACCCCACACTGCTGCTAGGAAGGAGTCAAAGGGTGGTGCAGACACAAAACAGGAGATGTTTTTAATTCAGTGTCTGTAGTTCACTCCTTTTGGACATGGATGAAAATACCTAGTAGTGGTTGAACACTTGCTATGGTCACTGGGTACCATACCTTCTTGGGCTGATCACAGGACTGGCGTTTGAAGTTGAGTGGAGGCCAATTTCCAATTCTTAGCCACCAAAACAAGGTGGTTGCATCCCAGCTGCTGATTTGGATTGGTCTATGGCCAACTGGACATTCTCAGGGATTGGGCCAAACCAAACCAGGGACAATGTCAACATTTTAAAATTGTGCCCAGATGAGTTGCAGCACCTTGTTGCTCTTTAATTTTGAAATCTGCAGCTTTCTCATGAGGGACAGTGGAGGAGCAGGCACTGATCTCTTCTCTGGTGACTAGTGATAGACTCCAGGCAATGGCATGAAGCTGTGTGAAGGAAGGTTTAGGTTGAATATTAGGAAAGGTTCTTCCCCCTGAGGGTGGCTGGGCACTGGAACAGCTCCCCAGGGCAGTGGTCATGGCCCCAAGCCTGACAGAGCTCAAGAAGTGTTCAGAAAATGCTTTCATGTACACATTGGGTTTCTTGGGATGTCTTGTGCAGGACTTTGATGAACCTTGTGCATCGCTTGCAACTCAGGAAACACAGAATAACCTGACTTGGAAGAGATCTACAAGGATGATCAAATATTCTATGATTTCTGTGATTCTGTGATTAATTTGTTAATAGAGTCACCACCTTTATTTTTTTAAAAATATCCCTGAGTAGAGGACATTCTGTGAGCCCTGGGACAATTATGGCTAAGAGCATCTCCGGTTTTCTGTTTCCAATCATACTGCAGTTTCCATTTCTTAATGAGGTCATTCATGTCTCACCCCCATTGATCCAAAATCTGCCATCAGTGAACAAGGGTTGGATAGACCAAGGTCCAAAGGAGTGGGTAGCAGATTTATGCTTTAATTCAGAGGGAAGCCAAAGGTTATTCCAGGTTCCTGTTAAGACAGATATGAACACAATACGGCAAAATGTGCTAAAGCCATCATGGAGCCAGACACAGAAGCCATGGATTGGCTACAGTGGACTCTGGATCAGACTCCCACTCATCTGTGAAATTGAGAGCAGGTCTTCCTTAAAACAGAACAAAGTAACATATATCTTCTTTTTTTTTCTATTTCTACCCAAGGGCAGACAATCTGTCAACCTCCCTCATCTAAACCAAGCCTCTGTACAAGGTAAGAGTCTGTTTTCTTTGCTTTCCCCTGGGGTTTTGCAAGGTGGTGGTCCCCAATAACAGGTCGTGAGAACAAGCTGTCATGTTACAGGCATGAGGTTTCCGTACCTTCAGCCTTGCCAGACATGGAGTTTGTCAGTGTGTTTTGGAAGATTCAGTTCACATCACTAAGTGATTGTAGCTGCCAGTTTCCCCTGCTCATCAAAGAAAGTAAAAGGGAAAAGCACTCATTCTTCATTGGAATTAGATGATCTTTAAGGTCCTTTCCAACCCAAACCATTCTGTGATTCTGTGATTGGTGGAGCAAAGGGAGATCTGAGACATCCGCTGTATGAGATTTCCCTGTCTGCTGCCCTGTCTGCAGGCTGACAACTTGTGGATGCTGTATCCATCCAGCTGAAATTTCAGAGGAAATAGCAGGCATCAGAGAGCCCAGAGAGACTACAAAGAGAATGAGAAGAAAGGAAAGAGTATAAAATAAGGATACACAGAGTCCCTGCTTGGGGACTGTCTGTTGGCTTCATCCACCTCTGCAGTTATCTGAGGGTCACAGATGGCATTTGGAGACGATTGTGTTTTAGCTGGGAGCCCTCTGCTACCTCTGCTCAGCTTCCAACAGCAGCTTGTGTGTATTTCTGTTCAAAGGAATTTTGCAGATGAAGGACAGAGAGAGAATTAGAAAAGGGGAAAAAAACCAGGAGGTTTGGAAGAAAGCAGTTAGCAACACATAAATGTTCTTCATGTGGGTGAAAGTGTAGGATTAGGGGAGACAGGGCATGAGGAAAGAATAAATGGGGGTGACAAATAAATGAGATTGGTGGAATGACAGACATAGATTTTCTTGGGTCTTATGGATGATGATGGAGAGTCTTTGCCATGGGGAAGACAGAGGAACTCCTGCAACTTCAAAATGTTCTTCAAGTTTGGCATTTGTTATGGAGATCAAACTTGTGGGAGGTGAATCTCTTTAACTAGGTAAATTGGGGTGTGTTTCCATGAAAACACCATTTTCCCAGAAACCATGCTTTCTTTAGCAAAACTCTTTTCATGGCACATTTCCAAGTGTCTGTGCTCTCCCACCTCCACAACTGAGCACACACTGACAGTTTTTCACAGGGCTTTTATCAACCTTACACTGGTCAGAAGCACAACAGAAGTTCTCCTCAGAGCGGTGGCTTTTACTTCTGCTTCGTGCCAGAAGGCAGAAGTGGAAAGATGCTAAAAAAATGGATTAAATACCATACTAGCCATTTTCAGCTCTCAAAAATAATTTTGTTTGTTAGATTCAGTTCCAGTTCTGGAGGAATATTCACACTGACTGTCTGGGGAACTTCCTATTTTTCTCTACCGGTGCCTGAGTTTCCCAGAATGATACTACATCTGACTCTGTCCTGTGTGGGAAAATGGGCTGATAGGAACCAGGCAAGATACTTCAGGTATTGAAGACATTCTCCTAAAAGAAAGGGATTCAAGTGAATTCATAGAAAAGCACAAAACCCAGGCATTTCATCAGATAAAAAAATCAAAGAGCTGAATTATCTCCTGTGGGACACTTAAAATTCAATCAGGCAAAATTATTGACTATGGAACATGGCATGTAATATAAAATCAAACTCTTTTCTTTCCTTGGGTTTTTATTTGCTTTTTTTTTCCTGCATTTTGATGATTTTTTTTGCTGATCTTGGTGTTGAACTTGTTTCACACTTTGAAGCTTTCACACCACTGCCTCAGAAATCATGTATTTATTTACTGTTAGAAAAACCCTAATTCCTCCTGGCATTATTTATCTTCATGGAAGTAACACAAAGGTAGGCAAGAGGTGCATAACTGTGGATCCAACCACAGTGCTGATGACATCACCAATCCACTTTACACTTGGGGTGGTCCTTCCCTCGTGTGAGTCTCTCAGCACATGCCCTGACCATGGGCACTGGTAGCCCAGAAGGTCAACCATGTCCTGGGCTCATTCTCACAGTGTGGGAAGCAGGTGAGGGGAGAATTCTGCCCCCTTGTTCTGCTCAGGTGTGACCCACCTTCAGTGCAGTCTCCAGCTCTGGGATCCTCAGCACAGGAAGGACATGGACCTGTTGGAGCAAGTCCAGAGGCCACCAAGATGATTAGAGGGATGGAGCAGCTCTCCTGTGAGGAAATACTGAGAGAGCTGGGATTGTTCAGCTTGGAAAAGACAAGGCTTCAAGGCCACCTAATTATGGCTTTCCAGTACCTGAAGGGAGTCTGCAGGAAAGACGGAGAGAGACTGTTCACAAGAGCCTGGAGTCACAGGAGAAGGGGGAATGGCTTCACACTGACAGAGGGGTTTAGATTAAATATTAAGAAGAAATTCTTAGCTGCGAGGGTGGTGAGGCACTGGCACAGGTTGTCCAGAGTAAAACTGTGTCAAAACACAAGTTAGAAAGGTATTTGGCAGAAAGTACTCTGGCAGTGCAAGCCTGGATGTCCCAGGAGACATCTCCCATGCTCTCACACATGGGCTTGCTGTCCAGCTGGGAGATTTAACAGTCCCGGTCCATAGTCTTCTGCATCTCTACCAACGGGATCTGATGATGTTCCTCTTGGTGATGGCAGCAATGAGGCCACTATGCCACCAGCAAATTTGAGTTTTGAAGGTATCATTTTCTAGCACATGTTTATGGAGCACAAATCTGATGAGGAGAAGCTGAGGGAGCTGGGGGTGTTTAGTCTGGAGAAAAATAGGGTCTGGGGGGACCTTCTCACTCCCTACAACTACCTGAAAGGAGGTTGGATCCAGGTGGGGGTTGGTCTCTTCTCAAACAAAAGGCCAAGAGCAGATGGTTCAAGTTGCACCATGGGAGATTCAAATTGGATATTAGGGAAAATTTCTTCATGGAAAGAGTTGTCAAGGGTTGGCACAGGCTGCCCAGGGCAGTGGTGGAGTCACTGTCCCTGGAGGGATTTAAAAGACATGCAGATGTGGCACTTAGGTACATGGTTTAGTGATGGGCTTGGCAGTGCTGGGTTAATGCTGACCTCGATAATCTTAGGGGTCTTTTCCAACCTTAATGATTCTCTGATTCTCACCAGCCCATGCCGTGCCAAAGCAGAAAGCTGGACCTGTTTTCAGCAGCAGTAACTCATAGCTCAGTGCACTCAGCTCACCAACACGTGCTGTGAGATGTCACTTACGCCATGACCATCCTAGAACTGCTCTAACCCAATGAATGGTCCTCTGGGGGACTCTGGTACAGTCTCAGCCTGACTCCATAGCCATGAGACAGCTACAAAGACCTTCCATTCATGACAGGGCAGTGGTGGGAGGACTGGTTGAATCATTTCTATTAAGCCATCAAACTGGCACTCAGCCTGTGCAAACTGAGCTGGTATCAAACTTTCCTGACAGCAGCTCCCAGCCAAGATGGATTTGGCTCCCAATCAAAGTCTCAGGGCTGTGAGCATTATCTGCAAAGCAGTCACTCCTCACAGCCCCAGTGGCTTCTCTGCTGCAGAGTCACTCATGACCTAACTTGATCAAATAGGCCAAGAAAGCACTATCAATGCTGTTCCTCAGTGGCTGAGGGATTCAGAGACAGGAAGAGTCACTTTCATCATGAAACAGCAAGTCTAGCTGGCTTGAGCAGAGAAAGTTTTTCTTCTGGCTCACTTTAGTGCAGTGTTTCTCAATGTCTATTTTGAGAAGGGGATAAGAGGTGATTATAGTATTTTTTCAGCCTATAAAACCTTTTAGTCCTTGCTGTATTTGCTCTTTGCCTTCCTCCCTCTGTCCTTCCTGCTATTTTTTTCATTTATTTGCACTTATGTCAGTTGCTTCAAGATCAAAACTACATTTTCATTTTCTGGAATACACAGCCACTCTGTCCTTGGAGATATTTACACATTTGCTTCTATTTTTTCAAAGCACAAGTGTGACCACTGCCTTATTTTCCTTCTAAGAGGAGCAGGATGGTGCATGTGGATTAGTGTGTTTGTTGTGGACTCCTCACAGTAGGCACATGCCCCAAAGCCTTTCATGTCAGAGAAGCTGTGTGCTAACAACTTTCTCAAGGAGGCAGCAAGAGTTTGGGTCCATTGCTAATTCGAGATCCCTCAAGGGGAAGCCCCCAGCTGTGTGAGCTATTTTAAGACTTCAAAGCATTCTCCCTTGTGACTGATCATCCTTTTCCCATTCTAGGAGAGAGTGAGGCTCTGCTGAAACCTCTCATGGATCTCCAAGTTCCTCCTTCAAGCCAGAAGGGAACTGCTCAGGGCTTTGGTTTACAAAGCTGCATTTCCTCCCATGCTAACCCTTTCTCCTCCCCACCAAATCACCAGTGCTGCAGCAACCAGCTTTGCAAAGACACAAAACCTAAGTTGCCCCAGAGACACGTTATCTTGTGATGACAAAGGGCTAGTCTGGCTCTCTTGCTGGTGGCATTATTTGAAAAGGTCACACAGAGACTGTGGCTTGACAGGCTGTTGTGAAAAATGCTAATAATAGGCTGTCCATCGCTCTGGGTGAATTAATTGGTCTATGTCTAAAACCCTCCTGCATCAGTCTCCGTTCCTTCTCTCTTTTTCCTTTTCTTTTCTTTTCTTTTCTTTTCTTTTCTTTTCTTTTCTTTTCTTTTCTTTTCTTTTCTTTTCTTTTCTTTTCTTTTCTTTTCTTTTCTTTTCTTTTCTTTTCTTTTCTTTTCTTTTCTTTTCTTTTCTTTTCTTTTCTTTTCTTTTCTTTTCTTTTCTTTTCTTTTCTTTTCTTTTCTTTTCTTTTCTTTTCTTTTCTTTTCTTTTCTTTTCTTTTCTTTTCTTTTCTTTTCTTTTCTTTTCTTTTCTTTTCTTTTCTTTTCTTTTCTTTTCTTTTCTTTTCTTTTCTTTTCTTTTCTTTTCTTTTCTTTTCTTTTCTTTTCTTTTCTTTTCTTTTCTTTTCTTTTCTTTTCTTTTCTTTTCTTTTCTTTTCTTTTCTTTTCTTTTCTTTTCTTTTCTTTTCTTTTCTTTTCTTTTCTTTTCTTTTCTTTTCTTTTCTTTTCTTTTCTTTTCTTTTCTTTTCTTTTCTTTTCTTTTCTTTTCTTTTCTTTTCTTTTCTTTTCTTTTCTTTTCTTTTCTTTTCTTTTCTTTTCTTTTCTTTTCTTTTCTTTTCTTTTCTTTTCTTTTCTTTTCTTTTCTTTTCTTTTCTTTTCTTTTCTTTTCTTTTCTTTTCTTTTCTTTTCTTTTCTTTTCTTTTCTTTTCTTTTCTTTTCTTTTCTTTTCTTTTCTTTTCTTTTCTTTTCTTTTCTTTTCTTTTCTTTTCTTTTCTTTTCTTTTCTTTTCTTTTCTTTTCCTTCTCTCTTTTTCCTTTTCTTTTCTTTTCTTTTCTTTTCTTTTCTTTTCTTTTCTTTTCTTTTCTTTTCTTTTCTTTTCTTTTCTTTTCTTTTCTTTTCTTTTCTTTTCTTTTCTTTCTTTTCTTTTCTTTTCTCTTTTTCTCCTTCTTTTTCTTTCTCCATTTTCTTGTTCTCCATTTTCTTGTTCTCCTTTTTCTCCTTCTTTTCTTCTTAGTCTTCATCTTTTTCTCCTCCTTCTCCTTCTCCTTTCCTTTTTTCTCACTGTAATGTTTTTGTTTGAATTTTGTGTTCCTGTGCATTTGCTGATCCTCTTTATAAAGTTTGATCTGCCCCAAAATAGCTGCTTATTTCTGCTTCAGTAGCTGTGAGGGTACAGCAAACACATGAGTGGTTGCACAACCTCTCTGAGAGCAGCACAGGCACCACTGGGGTGTGCAAACTGGGTGATTCAGCTTCAGCCCACAGAGATCTGTTCTGGGGTGGGTTAGAGCATTGTGGCACATGTACAAGGTGACAAAACTTAGGCTCAGTCACAATGGTCAGAGTAAAGACAACACAGTAGGGGAGGGGATTGGGATCCAGGCTTGCTCAAAGCCTCAGTCCAGGTGTGTTGTAAGCAAAACAGGAGACATAGAGCACAGGTTTTGTGGTCTGGAGCATCTAAAGCACATCAGGGACAGGCAGAAGGAAGGGGATCCTGGAGCATCCACCACCCCGTGGAAATTTCAGCTGGGCAGAGCAGCCAGGTGCTAGAAATATGCTGGTTTGAAAGGAGAAACGTGAGCTGATCATGGTGCCACACCTGGAGCACCTCTGCAATGGAGACAGGCTAAGAGAGCTGGGAGTGTTCAGTCTGGTGAAGAGAAGGTTTCAGAGAGACCTTAGAGCTCACTCCAGTACCTGAGGATGTTTATAAAAAGGAGGGAGAGGGACTTTTTATATGGATGAGAGTGACAGGACAAGGGGCAGTAGCTTTAAACTGAGAGAGAGCAGGTTTGGATGACATGTTAGGAAGAAATTGTTGGTTGTGAGAGCGGTGAGGCAGTGGCACAGGTTGCCCAGAGAAGCTGTGGCTGCCCCATCCCTGGAAGTGTCCAAAGACAGGTTGGATGGGTCTTGGAGCAACCTGGATTAGTGGAAGATGTCCCTGCCCATGGCAGGGGGGGGAACTATCTTATCTTTGAGGTCACTTCCCACTCAAACCATACTGTGATTCTGAGACTCATTCTATGATCTGTGGGGCATAGTGTGCAAGAGGGATGGCAAGATACCAGCTGAACTTAGAACATCTGGAGGGAGAGTTAAACCCTAGAAATAGACTCAAAAACCAGAAACTAGGATGACTTTATACCATTTTCAATCAAGCCTCATAGTTTTGAGCCAAATTCCATTCCCACTCAAACCATACTGTGATTCTGAGACTCATTCTATGATCTGTGGGGCATAGTGTGCAAGAGGGATGGCAAGATACCAGCTGAACTTAGAACATCTGGAGGGAGAGTTAAACCCTAGAAATAGACTCAAAAACCAGAAACTAGGATGACTTTATACCATTTTCAATCAAGCCTCATAGTTTTGAGCCAAATTCCAAAGCCACCCTGGGAAATGTTGCTACAGCAGTTTTCATTTACCATCGTGTAAAACCCAGGCCAAACAGTGACAGGTTATTTATGACCTTTCTCATTCCACACAAACCCTTTTTTCTTGTTGCCACACTGAGTTTTTGGGATGGGAAGGAGGGTTTGGAGTGCTTTAAAAACACAGGAAACACTTGAATGGGTGAATCAGTGTGCATCCTTGAGCAGTGGTTGTGTGGGCAGGAACACTGGGTTGGTGGGTAGGTTGGATTCTGGGGGACAGAAAGTTGACAACCCCCACGTTTAGGGGGGTGAAATGTTCAACCATACACCCAGATGTGCATTACCAGTCCAGCAGGGAACAAGCTGGATTCAATGGTGTTAATTCTTCTTCCAGATAACTTGATTGTGGTTGCACTGTATGATTTTCCTGCCTCAAGTGACCGTGACCTGGACCTGGTCAAGGGGGAGAAACTCCAAGTCCTCTCCAGGTAAGTGACCTGCTACCAGAAGGAAGTTCAAAGCTGAGCATGGTGAGGCTGAAAAAGGGGGGACCTCGTGGTCAGACCCCAATTTGCAGCTCACTAGAGCTAAGCTTTGCTTCAGAGCGACTCTGGGGTTGTGTAACGTCCCTGTCTGCATAGTACTAGGACCTTCTTTGCCATTAGCGCCAGTGGGTGCAAAATTAGCGTAAATAACAACAAAAACTAGCTCCTGTCCTGTTTTGTGCTGATTGTGCTTTTGCAAAGGATGTGGTTTGGGTGTAGTCAGAGGAAAGGACAAAATCGAGCCAGAGAGACGTGTGGTTTCATTTCAGCTTCTCAAACTCACCACAGAAGAGGCTGACAGTCCATCTGCCCAGTTCATAACAGGACAGTGGTGGGCTTGGGTGCCATAGTCAACTGACCTTGTAGGTAGGACTGCTCCATCCTTGAATGCTCTGTGAGGTGACCTCCAGAGGGGACATTTCTCACCATGATGCTGTGGGCTGAGACCCATGGGGCAGGGACATGAAAAACCTGTTGAGTGGGGATGGCTTTTGGTCACAACTGATGGCCGAGTCAGCAGTGTGAGAGCAAAGTGGTTTGTCTGACACACAAAAGAAGGAGCAAAAAGACCACCAATGCCCCTGTGCAAGAGACAAAACAAATCCATGGTGACCCAGATTTCTGTCCTCTCACTTGAGGTGCAAAGGTTTGGGTCTGTGGTCACTCCACATTCTTGGAAAGAGACTGTCACCTCCAGAAGCCCCTGAGAGACCAACAGTTTTCAACCAAGTGTTGGTCCTAGGGAACCAAGAGGGAGCTGTAGAGTGGACTAAGGAGCTGTAGCCTATTTGCAATGCTCAAAACCCCACAATCCACATCCTCACAGCCTCAACTTGACATGAAACCACTTCTGAGCACTCACATTTTTCTCTGCTCACTTTGCAGTGAGGGGGACTGGTGGCTGGCAAAGTCCCTCAGCAGTGGGAGGAAAGGCTACATCCCCAGTAACTTCGTTGCACAAGTGGACAGCTTGGAAGAGGAAAAGTAAGTATGAAAGCTTATGGATGGTGAACCCTGATGCAGGGTCCTCTCTCTCAACAAGCTACAGGGAGAGCTTGATGGCAGGCAGATGTCACTGCAAGAGGTCTTGCTTGCATCATGCCAAAAGTTCAGGACAAGTTTTAAGCATCATATTCGTTGGAGAAGGGAGGATGAGGTTGTTATGGGGAAAGTGGGCAAACACTCTTGTCCCATTGATTACACCCACGATGGAAAACAAGGATTTGGGGGAGAGAACAAAAGCTATGATTGCACTGGTAAATTAGCAGTGCAGAGAATATCCTCTGGTCCCACTGGGCCAATCCACCCACAAGGCATAGTGTTAAACCTCCTCAGCTCCAAGAGGGTATCCATTTGTAAACTGTGAATCTCTTTGGATGGGGAGCATTGATCCAGGTCTTGGATGTGCCAGGGACCATGCCAACAGTTTGGCAGGATAGACAACTGAGCACCAATGCCCAGACTCACATCCTGATGCTTTTTGTTTTGTTAGCCCTGACGCAGTCTCCCTGCAAGGCAGATGGAAAGAAAGACTCAAGTCAAAAGACTTAATTATGTCTATAATGCAAGCAGCAGAAGGAATTTTTGATGTGACTTATCATGCTTTATGGCATTCAGCTATATATGATCAGTCCTGCATGCAATCTCCTCTTGGACCCAATTGTCATTGAATTCAGGGTACACAAATGTAGCTGAGACACCAAAGCTCTTTGTATCCAAGGCTTACAATTCTCTCCTGTACAGGGTCCTGCACATCCCATCTGCTCCCTGCTCCAGCTGAATTACCAGACTGTGAAATAAGCTTAAAATGACCAAAATCTGGTGTTAATCTACCAAAAAACTGTCAATTACTGCCACTTTGCAGCAGATAGAAAACTATTTGCTGATAAAAATAACCCTCACTTTCACAGTGTAATGCTGAAAAAACCCCAACATCTAACTGGAAATAATTCCTCTTTTTTGTTGTTGTTGTTGTTGTTTTGTTTATTTTTTGTTTTGTTTTAGAGCTTTTCCTTTTCAAGTGATGATTTTGCCTTTTCTGTCTCCCAGGTGGTACTTTAGAACTCTGAGCAGAAAAGATGCTGAACGGCTGCTGTTGTCTTCTGGCAATAAAGTTGGCTCCTTCCTTGTCCGAGAGAGTGAAACCAGCACTGGTGAGATCCACAGCAACTCCTTGTTATTTCCATGGCTTGGAAAACTTTTCAGACCTGAGCCCTGACTCAGTGGGGCTCTAGAAGTGAGCTGGAAGTTTGGAAGGCAAAGATTTGCTCATGATGTTACTCATATGTGTAGTTCAGGTTGTGCTAAGAGTGGGTTTTGTCACTATAGTTCATGGCAGAGACACAAGAACACAAATAAGCAGGAAAATCTTTCCAAAACAATGTGTAGGGATTTTCTTTTCCTTTTCTCCTCAAGGAAATGTTACCCTTTCTCTTATTTTTTAGCAAATGGAGATTCTCATATGCATGGAATCTTCATGGAAATAGAGAATCTTCTATGATTCTTCTTGAGGAAGTATTTCTACTGTAACAGAAACTTGCAGAACTTTGGACAAAGTCTTGTGGTGGAACATTTTCCCAGAGGAAACATGTTTTTCCTGATAGTTTGCAGAAGGAGGAATTGATACAAACCAGAACTTTTGGAAGAACACTAACTGGAGCAGAAAAGGTGGATTCATCCACTTTCCATCCATATGAACAGGTCTGTCTCTTGAAGACATGACCCAATGAAGATGGAAAGGGCAGACTATTGTGGTCACTTCTCTTGGGCATATAGTTATTAGCTGTAATATTTAACTGTGTAATTGCAATTTCTTTGTTCTATGCTGTAAATTTGTAGAGTCTGGAAGATAGTTCAGGTTGTTCCATGGGAATTTCATATTGTTTCTGTCCTACCTGGACACCCTGCATTTTAGACTGCCTGAATAGCCATGGTGACACTGCTTGATCCCTCTTAACCACAGCTTCCTCCTCTCTAAAGAAAAGGGAAAAGAGAAAACTCCACATCTCCAAATGTGCTGTGAAGCTGAGTTCCCTAAAGAACCCTGTACCCCCCACAAGATGTCCAGAGCAGCTCCATGGAATTAAATCTGGCCCTTGAACCCCACAGGTTCTTTCTGTTTTCCTCCTTCACAAAGTGTATTTTCAGTCACTTTGCACATCACCAGCAACGTTTCACCTTCAGGGCTGAGCTAAGGGCTGTATCACCATTAGTTGCTTGCACTTGGGGGTGACAGTTGATGAAAAACTCACCATGAGCTACAGTGTGCACTTGCAGCCCAGAAAGCCAACAGTGCCTTGGGCTGTATCCAAAGGAGTGTGGGCAGCAGGTCAAAGGAAGTGATTCTCCCCCTCTACTCTGCCCTGGTGAGACCCACCCGGAGTATTGCACACAGTTGTGGTGTCCCCAACATCAAAAGGACATGGAACTTTTGCAGCAAGTCCAGAGAAGGCCATGAAGCTGATAAGAGGACTGGAGCACCTTCCCTACAAAGACAGGCTGAGAGAGTTGGGGCTGTTCGGCCTGGAGAAGGTCATGTGAAGACATCATAGCACCTTCCAGGATCTGAAAGGGCCTTCAAGGAAGCTGGAGAGGGTCTCTTTGTTAGGAATGCAGAGGAACTGAAGAGGAAGTCAGGATGCCCCTATAACTGGGGCTTCCTCCTCTCTAAATGCTCTCAGACCTCTGGCCTTGCTAAGCAGCCTGTGCAATTACTAAGACATTGGAACAGGTTGCCCAGGGAGGTTGTGGATGCCCCAATCCTGGCAGTGTTCAAAGCCAGGTTGGATAAAGCCTTGTCTAGTGGAAGGTGTCCCTGCCCATGGTTGAGGGGCGCAGGGTTGGGACTAGATGATTTTTAAGATCCATTCCAACCTCTTAACATTCTATGATACTGGAGAGAGTGGTTGTCTCATACTGGGTTGTCTCAGCCACAGTGGGATGTATTCTGCACCCTGCCTAAGAGCAGCACCTATTCCCAGCCCATCCTAAGTAGAGTCCCATTTTGCTTGTGGTTTAAGACAGAAACTCTGCAAACCTGAGGGCTTTGCTTCCAGTCAACATTTTGCAGAGTCCATGAAAGGCATGTTCAACATCCTGTGCAGATAGGAAGATGGAGGCAGTGTGGGAAGTAGATCAGCAGTGAAATCACCAGCAGAGCACAGGTCTTTCTGAAGCTGCTGCAAATAAACAAATGTCCCCCCCGAAGTAATAATAATTCCAAAACCTGCAGGAACAGTCACACAGCTGTGCCGAGTCACGAACTCCTGGCTCGCAGCAGCTCTGCTGCATCTGTGCTCCTGGCAGGAGGGACCTTGCCGAGCTCAGCCGCTGCATCCAGCTGAGCTCCTGGGCTTCCCACTGGGAAGGAGTTAAGAGCCTGATGAGAGCTACAGGAGCAGGAGATGCCACGTGTTGTGGGACTCAGTCTGACAGGCAGCAAAATGTAGATATCACTCGTGGCAGCTGCTTGAGCTCCCACTGTAGCCAGTGGGGCTTGATTTGATTCCCAAAACCTGAATATCTTTGAGTCATTCCTAGGTGCTCCACAAGGAGGTGGGGGTTTGCACCATATCTGCCAGGCTCATGCAGATCATAGAATCATGAAATCATAGAATGGTTTGGGTTGGAAGGGATCTTTAAAGACCACCTCATTCTAATCCCCCCTGCAGTAAGCAGGGTCATCTTCAACCGGATCAGGTTGCTCAGAGCCCTGTCCAATCTGGGCTTGAACACTTCCAGGGATGAGAATTCTACCACTTCTCTGGGAAACCTGTGTCAGTGTCTCCAAGGTCCATGCTGAGCTCATGGGAGAAGTGAGAAATTTTTGGTTTATTCATTTCTTAAGAGTTCTGGGAGAACTTCACTGGCACAGGTTCCCCAGAGAAGCTGTGGCTGCCCCATCCCTGGAACTGTTCCAGGTCCGGTTGGATGGAGCTTGGAGCAACCTGGTCTAGTGGAAGGTGTCCCTGCCCATGGCCGGGTGGGGGGAATTAGATGATCTTTCAGGTCCTTTCCAACCCAAACCAGTCTGTGACACAATGAAGAGAGAATTGAAGCTTTCCAGCCTTAGTGCCTTGCCTTTTCACAGTGGCTTGCAAAGGAACAGTAACCAGTCATGGAGAATGACAGGGAAGCTCTACCACACTCCACCAAACTAAACTTGACTTGGGGTGAAATACAGTCATTAATAACAGGGTAAGCATTAATGCTGGTAATAGGCAGCTGATAGACTGGCCCTGCCACCACTGTGTGCTGCAAAGATGCAAGAGGGTTTGAAGGGTTGGAGGGGGGTGGAAATGAGGTCCTGCAGGAGAGAAAGTACTTTGCGTGCAACCACACTAGCAAACAGACCAGGTCGCCTCTTCCCTGCTGACTTTCAGCCCCCAGGCACCCACTTGCAGAATGTTAGTCATTAATTCCTGCACTCCCTTCTGCTGCACTGTCTGTCATCACTGCAGCTGTGTTCACACCACTTTTGGCTTCTTCCTCGAGGAGGCCTTGGGTTGTAAAAGTTCTACACTTACCCTTAGCCATGTCCCAGGCATGCAAAGCACCCTCTTGGATTTGTGCTGTATGAGCCCAGCTCTGATGGGCTGCAGCCTGGGCTGCACAATATTTCAGTCCCTTTGAAATTAAAATAACATCATCATCCTCAACAGCAATAATAAAAGTCAATAATAGTAATAGTTGTCATAGCTGTCATATTCTTCTTCATAGAATCACTGAATCATTTCAGTTGGAAAAGACCTCCAAGATCAACGAGTCCAACGTTTGACCTTGATGTTTATTGTCATTATTTTGGAACTTAGGGCCATAGGGATACCACAGAGGATCCAGAGGAGGTCTGGGGCAAAGCACTAAGGAGTGTGAATGTGGCTGATGAACTCCAGCAGGACTTGTGCTGCTCTGCACTGCAGACATAAATCACAGCAACACCTCTCTGCACCCACCAGAGACCAAAAATTACTCCCTGGGAAAGACACCCTGAGCTGTGTAGTGACCTTTGGTTACTGAGACATGGACTGCAAAAATGAACCAGTCCTTTGCCTTTCCCTTGAGGTTTTATTGCCTCACTGAAGATGTTGCAGGGCCATGACTCAGTTGTTCATAGGCAGGACTGATAGAGCCAAAAGGACTTCTCAATCTGTCTTCTGCCTGACACTCCTGGTGAAGGAAAGAGTTTCAGCAGAGCATCCTCTGCTGAGAAGGAGCCCACCACATCGGGGCTGTGTGCTCTAATCTTGAGATTCCCTGGCTCTGCACTTAAGCCAGGTTTTTCCATTAACATTATACCATCAGATCTTGCAGTATGGTCTCTGGAGGAAGGGAATCCCCCCCCCAAATGATTGCCAGCACTTGTAAAAATTTTAGCCTGTGCTTGTAAAGATTTATAATCACTGCAACAGAGCAAATATCCACAGAGGTGGTTTTCTTGTGCTACTTTTTATAAATGCAAACTGTTTCCTGGCACTGTGTAGGGCACTGCTGGTGCTGGGGTGAAGAAACACCATCCAATGAGAGTTTTATGTTAGTAAGCCTCTCCTTCTCGTGCAGGATTAGGGTTTCAGAGTCACTGTGGACAGCCTGTTTCTTCTTTTGATCCTGCATGAGAGATGCATACTTTTAAACATATATAGCCTTGCTTTTCAAGCATTAAAACAGTCCATCAACCCAGGTGATGTATTAGACTTACAATAACAGGCTCGGAACAACTTACTCTGGAAATATGATCCAGACAAAGGGAAAAAAAACACTGCTAAGCTGTATTGAATCACGCTGACACAGGGTGAAAGTTCTGCTCTCCAGCAACATCTAGTGATGATTTTGTGCACTGAAAAACAACCCCGTGGTTTAGATTCTCGTGGAGAGAATAGCAGGTTGGAGGGGTGGATCGTTGAGCAGTTCCTTGAGGTCAAAAGGCACATGATTCTAGAGGTGAATCTCTGGATGTGGTTCAGTCACACTCACAATTTTATGGCTGAAAAAGAAATTCCCTTTCTGTACCTCCCAGCTGAACCACTGACCTTGCACAAGGGTTTATAAGGGATTATCAAGGACATGGAGACCTTGGATAATGCTGAGAAGGGACACATATCTTTTGACCATATTTCTCTCACCACAGTTTTGGTGGGGTGGTTCATCTCCTTCTGAGTCCCGTGTTTCTGCAGACTGGTGAGACTGCAGCCACTTGTTTCATCCCAATAAAAATGGTTTTAAATGTCTTCACACTAACAGAAGGCTAAGGGATTATCAAGGACATGGAGACCTTGGATAATGCTGAGAAGGGACACATATCTTTTGACCATATTTCTCTCACCACAGTTTTGGTGGGGTGGTTCATCTCCTTCTGAGTCCCGTGTTTCTGCAGACTGGTGAGACTGCAGCCACTTGTTTCATCCCAATAAAAATGGTTTTAAATGTCTTCACACTAACAGAAGGCAGGTTTAAGTTAGATGTTAGGAAGAAATTCTTGGCTATGAGTGAGACTCTGGCCTGGCACAGGTTGCCCAGAGAAACTGTGGCTGCCTCATCCCTGGAAGTGTTCAAAGACAGGTTAGATGGAGCTTGGAGCAACCTGGATTAGTGGAAGATGTCCCTGCTCATGGCAGGGGGGTGAAATAAGATGATCATTAAGTTCCCTTCCAACCCAAACCATTCTGTGATTTCATGATTCCATGAGTTGTTAGTGTTGACAGAGCTCAGATGGGTGGTAGGGGACCGTTGCAAGACCATCATGATCTAAGGAACATCTGATTGCTCTGCCTGGAGATGTGCTTTTGCCTTCTTGGGGCTATTGGCCATGGCAATAGCAGGTCTTACTCAATGAAGCCTTGACAGGACCAGTTAAACTCTGATGAACCTTTATCCTTTCCATTTGTCTTGGAGAAAGGGAAGTGTGCAGCTCTGCAGCCTGGTGGGACTTGCCCTGAGAAGGCATCAGCAAGGGCTGGGAGGGGTGTCTGCAGCTGTAGGCAGCTGAGGAAAGCGGAGGTAGCTGGTCCCTGACTAGGGTGCTGCTGGTCATCACAGTTCCTTCTGCTCATTTGCCAGGTGCTTATTCCTTGTCCGTGAGAGACGGCAGCTCTGCCTGTGGGGACATGATCAAACACTACAGGATCCGCTCCTTAGATGGTGGAGGGTATTACATCTCCCCCAGGATGACTTTCTCCAGCCTGCCAGAACTAATCCATCATTACAGCCGTAAGTCATTTGCCTTCCCTTACGGATTTGTCATCTAGCAGAAGGTGGGGACAGAGGAAGTATAGACTTATGAGCCACCACCACAGCTCCATCCTCTCTCATGGGCCAGGTGTGCTCCTACAAAGCAGAACTTGAGCACCCATGTCCTGCTTTTCATCCTAGGAAATTGTGAGGGTGAGCTCTGCACGCAGCCCTTTAACCAGGAAGTGTCTCCCATCAGGAAAGGAATGAGATGAATGCTGTCAGGATATGCAGGAGAGATACTTGGGCAGCAAGGTTTGGACTAATCAGGCAGGAGAATTTGCTCCTCCATGGCTCCATCTGAGTTTGTTCCTTTCATTTGAGTGCCTTGATCCCTGTGGCTGAAACATTTCATGGAATCGTAAAATTATTAAGGCTGCGAAAGCTCTCTAAGACTGAGTTCAACCATTCCGCCAGCACCGCCAAGGCCACCACTAAGCATGTACCCAAGTGCCACATCTACACAGCTTTCAAATCCCTCCAGGGATGGTGACTCCACCACTTCCCTGTGTGGTTGTGGAGGTTTCCCATGGGTTAATTTTTCCTGGCATGTGTAGGTGGAGGAAGAGAAGGTTAGCTCTTCCATCCCATTGAACTATCCTGTGCTTCATCCTCATGCAGAGAAAGGGGATGGCCTGTGCCAGCGGCTCACAGCTCCCTGCATATCCCTGGCTCCCCAGAGACCTTGGGTACAGGATGAATGGGAGATCCCACGGGAATCTCTGAAGCTTGTGAAGAGGCTTGGCAGTGGGCAGTTTGGGGAAGTGTGGATGGGTAAGTATAATTCTCCCCATTCCAGAAAT
>NW_008663282.1:46428-68049 GCF_000695815.1 Acanthisitta chloris | reverse complement strand
AAGACTATTCTGGGAGTGGGAATCCTTAAGTATGGACACGTGTTTATGGGTACCCACAGAGAAGTAGATGCTGTAATCCTGGGAAGGACTGGACAGCTTGTGCTTGCACAGATCAGTGGCTGAGCAAGAATTTCACAAATGGGATTGGATTGTGAATTTCATGGATACATGTGATAGGTGTAGAAGTAACTATATGCTTTCTCTCCTGAGCCATGCTGACATTCTTCCTGGGAATCCTGGGCATGGGTGTAGTATCCTATGTTACACACAGCAGGGTACCTGGGTGACATTTCCCCACTTTTTATGCTTCCCTGTTCCACTTTATCATCCACTTCTGAAGCCCTTATGCCTTCCTGTCCACTGCTAATCACTGGGAGAGTAAGTGGCGTGAGCTCAGCTTCCTTTGCTGCCCTCTTTGTGGTTGCTGGTTGCCTTAGCAATTGTGATTGTGGACAGGACTATGTTGAGTCGAAGTCCTGACTGCAGACTCCTGCCTTTTTGGATGGCATTTGGATTATTTGAGAACTCAGCTGATGGGAGACTTCAGGGGTTTCACCCAGAAGGAGTCTTGCAGGGCTGGGAGAACTGTGTGAGGTTGGGTTCATTGCATGGGTGTCCACCATCCAGAGCAGGGATCATCCCTGATGCAGCCACATGGATTGACAGTTGTGTCTCCCTTCTCCTCTCATACCTGCTGGCACTGGGATTTACCATGTGTTTCTGAGAGATTCAAGTTGTTGCAGTTCTTTTCTGCTCCCTGATCCATGAGCTCTTCTGCTTCTTATTGCACAGGCTGATAAAGCCTACAGACAGTCCAAAATTCCTCAAAGCATCATAATCTCTCTCCAGGCTATTACAAGAACAACATCAAGGTGGCTGTGAAGACCATGAAGGAAGGCAGCATGGATCCTGATGCCTTCTTGGCAGAAGCAAACTTGATGAAGAAGCTCCAGCATAACAAACTGGTCCGGTTATATGCAGTGGTCACAAAGCAGCCCATCTACATTGTGACAGAGTACATGGCCAATGGTAAAGACCCTCACTGAGTTCTTTCTTGGGTTTCTGTAAACTCAGGTCAATGAGGTGGCCAGCACTCCCATGCATAATAGTGGTGGGGAGGAGGGGTTTGTACCAAATCTGTAAAGCAGAAGGACTAAGTGACCCCAAACCTTGTTTCTAATACAGAAAGGGACTTCCTTGGTGATGAAAAAAAGGTCTCAAAAGCTATTTCATAAGATGGTGATGCTCCATTTGAAGAGTATTTAAAGTTCTCATCTCCATTGTACCTGCTGCAAGTTTGTTTCAGATATTTTCTCCCCTCACAGTGAAATTGTCCTTTCTTTTGCCCCTTTTGTCTATAAGGGTTTGAGTCATGAATGCTCAGCACTTTGCAAGAGATCTGTGCCAAACAGAGGGGAAATAGAGCTGAGTTTGGGGACTTCCCTAATGGAAGATGTTCCAGTGGACACCCATTGTGGGTCCTTGGATTTTCTCTAGGATGCAGGCAGATTTGCTGACTATATTCCTAGAAGCACCAGGGGAAATAATGCAGAAGAGTTCCAGCAGTCTCTCCTCTTTTGCAGGATCTTTGTTGGATTACTTAAAGACAGATGAAGGAAGCCAACTGAATCTCCCCAAACTCATTGATATAGCTGCTCAGGTGAGTCAACAGTCTCTGGCAAACAGACTCAAGATTTCTTATTACCTCAGTGAAATTCCTGCAAGTCTGAAGTCTGTCAGGGCAATGATTTCGTGGCAAAAAAACAGCTACTCCTGGTGTGTTCTCTTATGGTTTCTCTCTCAGCTTTGTTGTGTTGATGTGCATGTCAGCTCAGCAATCTCTGCTGTCCTCAGGACAGCCCCCAGGGAGCTTAGTGCAGTGCTAGAGACTTGTTTTTTGGGGGGTTTGTTTTGGTGTTGTTTTGGTCTGTTTTTATTAGTTTTGTTTTTCTGGTTTGGTTTGCTTCTCTTTTAACCAAAAAGCACAAAAAAGCTCAACAAAGAGACTTTCAATGCAGAGTCTCTCTGGGTTTTACCAGTTCTTCCCTTCTGAGCGTGAGGCATAAAGGATGTTCTGACCCTCAAATCTGGGAATATTACTCCTTATGAGGACAAACTTTTACTTTTATAGGGTTATTTCCATCTAAGCATCCCCAGGCTACAGCCTTAACAGTTGTAGCTGCAGCAACATTTTAGTCCAGAAGTGTCTCTAAATACAAACATGTTAGTTAAGGAAACTACATGAGGGATAAGAATGGCAAAATCACTCCACTTTGGTCCTAGACAGCTGCTTGGCTTACCCAGAGCAGAATTAGGCTAATTAAGAAATATTGGGAGAAACAAAACATGAAGCATCAGGTTAATACAGCTAAATAAAGGTCTGGGATTTATCCATAAGATCACTCTCATATAAGCGAACCTGAGGAAACAACATGTAAAGGCCAGCTGGCTGGCTGCTTCCAGTCATCCTACAGAGTTATTTTGTAAACTATTAAAAACTGGAGAATATTAATATTTGAGCAAATGTTTTATCATAGATTTTCCTTCTTGCTTCAACCAGGATGAAAATATTTCAATACTTTAAAGCCATGTCCCCATCTGTCATTCTGATATTCCTCTGCATCCCTACGAAAGGTGGAGAGGAACATTTTTCTGTGCCCTCCCTTTTCACTACTGATAAATCTTCCATATCTGCAGCTTTATCTTTGTTGTCTGTGAGAGGTTATGGGGCCAACTGCACCCTTCCTGTTTATTATCTTTCTCTTAATTTCTTCCTTCCTTCTCTCCTTACCTCTCCTTCACTTTCCTCTCTCCCTATATCATTCTCCCACTCCTCTTGAAAGTTACAACCTGTGTTTTGTTCAAAATTCCTGATGATAAGAGAAATGGTCCAGATTTATCCATATCACAGGGCCCTTGGGTTTGGTGGGAGCATTCCCCAGAATTGGCTTGATGCACTTCTATGGAAGAGGAAACATGCAGACAGAGCAATCTATGCTCAGCCATAGTCATGGGGGTGACCAAGAACTGTTGGTCAACATTATAGAATCACAGAATGGTTTGGGTTGGAAAGGACATGGAAGATCACCTTGTTCCACCCCCCTGCCAGGAGCAGGGACACCTTCCACTAGACCAAGTTGCTCCAAGTCCCATCCAATCTGGCCTTGAATCTTTTCAGGGATGGGACATCCAGCATCTCTCTGGGCAAACTGTACCACACACCAGGACCAGGATAGCTGAACACAGACCAAATCCCCACACCCCAATGGTGTAATACCCCACAGGATTAATTCACAGCATGTCAGTAGGAAGGATTTAGCCCATCCCTGAGGCATGGGTGTCAATAGGAAGGACAGATCTCATCCTTCCCCCTCCCACCCCAACACCTCCTCCCCAGGGCAGGGATTCAAACATCACTGGGTGTCTCTGGGAGGAGGAGGAGGAAAAGGGCTGTGTGCTGAGCTATTTTATAACCTGTTTATCTGTGGTCTTGGGATGACATCACAGCCCAAAGGCACCCAACCCTCCCCAGTGCAGTTTTAAATCCAATGACATCTGATAGAGCTAAAATTAGAAATCTCTGCGTTGATGCACTTGATCCTGTGGTCAGTCTTGAAGGTAAATACTTGAAAACACTCTGGGCTGAAACAGGCCATCAGCAGGTACTATCTCATTAACATCAGGGCAGGAAATTACATCAGTTCTTCCATTTTCCACTGCAGCAAACAGCACTTGCACTCGAGGGGTGTTGACACAGGTTAGAAATGCAGCATAGGAAAGTATGTGTTAGTATCCTGTTTAAAACCACATATAAGTAAAATTGCTGATGTGAATCTGTCTGGAGTGGAAAATTGCTCTGCCCTCACCCACAGGTACATGAAAGCTTTAATAGGTGCCAACCACTGCTAGCAGGGGCTGCATGTATCCACTCCCCCCCACAAAAATGCCTAAGCCAAATCTGAGACTCAGCCTAGCAATCTCTTTTTTTCCATCAATCTCTCTTTTCAGTCTCTCAGAATTCATCAATAACAGATTGCTGCTATCATTAATAGAGGCTCAGCACTTGCCAGGCACTTTGATTAGATGTTAGGGAGAAATTCTTCCCTGTGAGGGTGGTGAGGCACTGACAAAGGTTGCCTGGTGAAGCTGTGGCTGCCCCATTCCTGGAAGTGTTCCAGGCCAGGCTGGATGGAGCTTGGAAAAACATGGTCTAGTGGAAGGTGTCCCTGCCCATGGCAGGGGTTGGAACTAGACAATTTTTGAGGTCTCTTCCAACCTAAATCACCCTTTAATTCTATGACAACCTCCCTGCTCCAAGGAGCTAAATATTGTGAGATGGTCTCAGGACCAAGAACCTCCCAAAGTAAAGTATGGAGATGGTTGAAGAAGGCAGTACATGCCCAGGATAAGGGATTTACTCAGGGTTATAATCTCTATCCAGTCATATTTCTAGGGATATCTGGGTCTTCAGATCTCAGGCATCCTGTAGATATTGGAGGGCAGAACTGTATTGTAGAGAGCTGTGAGTGTTCATTCAGCCTGGAGTAAAGAAGGCTATGGGGAGACCTGAAAGCCCCTTCCAGTCCCTAAAGGGGCTCTAAGAGATCTGGAGAGGGACTTTGGACAAGGGGCTGGAGTGACAGGACAAGGGGGAATGGCTTCCCACTGTCAGAGGGCAGAGCTAGATGGGATATTGGGAAGAAAATCTTCCCTGTGAGGGTGCTGAGGCACTGGCACAGGTTGCCCAGAGAAGCTGTGGCTACCCCATCCCTGGAAGTGTTCCAGGCCAGGTTGGATGGGGCTTGGAGCAACCTGGTCTAGTGGAAGGTGTCCCTGCCCATGTCAGGGGTGGGAACTAGATGGTCTTTAAAGTTCCCTTCCAACCCAAGCCATTCTGTGACTCTATGACTTACTGGTTTTTTTCTTTTCTGAATTCACATGTTTCATCTGGAGTGCTTATGATTAAAAAACCCACTACAGAGGAGGGACTTGTGGCAGAAACTGGGCCTCCAGTGATGTGGTTTCAGGTTTGCTTCAACCTTCTGCATCTCACTGCAGATGCAACTCATACCTGTAACTTCAGAGTGAAACAGAGTGATATTTCTGTTCTGCTTGACTTGTCTGCTCAAAGCTTTCAGTGGTGTGTGCTGGTAGAGCTGAATATATGCACATATACATAGGCAATATCTATTTATGGATGGATCCACCTGTCCATCCACCCATCCATGGAGCATAGATGTATGTTCATGCACATGCACATGTGAGCAACCCTATACACATGCTGTGTTTTTAAAAGGTGGGTAAGAAACAGCCACGTAACTTGTCATGGGAAGTTGATGATAAAGACAGACTTCTTCTTCTTCTCCTAGGTGGCAGAGGGGATGGCCTACATCGAGCGCATGAACTTCATCCACCGTGACTTGAGAGCTGCCAACATCCTCGTCTCAGAGACACTCTGCTGCAAAATTGCTGATTTTGGCCTGGCCAGGATCATCGAGAATGAATATTTGGCACAAGAAGGTGGGTGTCATTCCCAGCATTGCCTCACCAACACATTGTCCTCATCTCCCTTCCTCTTGCCATGCAGGAGTGCCAAGATACTGTGCTGGGATGAGGCACAGGGCAACAGTGCTGACGGTGTGAGATCAGAGCCCAGGCAGGAGGCAGAGCAATGAAGAGAGCCAAAAATTTGGTCTTAGGAGAGGCAATAGCACTTGGGGACAATAAAGAGCAAATGAGGTTTGCAAAGGGAAATGGGAGAAAATTTGGCACTGTTTGGGGGAGTTCTGCTCAATCTCAGCTTGGGTTACTGAAGAAGTTTGACTTGTGCTAATGAAACCTCCTACCTGCACCCATGCGTGCACAGCCAGTCAGTCCAAAGGGAAGGAAATAGCAGTGTAAGTCAGTCATGGCACTGCAGAGGGGAGTTTCAGCCATGAATCTGGAACTTGGGACAGTTTCCAGGTGTCCCAGGGAAACTGAGCCCAGACTAGATTATCTTTTCCATTACAGAGGGACAGCCTAGAAAACACAGACTCACAGAATCATTTAGATTGGAAAAGACCTCTAAGATCATCTCTGAATTGAACCCTGACTCTAAGGTCAGATATGAGATCAAGTCATTCTGATTACAAAGAGACTTTATAGAGCATCAGGGAAACTAGCAGGAGTGATTGAAATAAAACAATGAAGTTTGGCACAAGAGGCACTTACCAGAAGATTTTCAAATTCTGGAAATCTTTTCTCCTCTACATTTGGGATGAGCTAAAATTCCATCTAAAAATAGTCTGAGGAAAGGAAATTTCATTATTTTTGGTTTGTTGGGGGGTCTTTTTATAAGATAGGACACTTTTCTTCCAACTTTCTGTCCCAAAACACTTCATGCTACAAATTATACTCATTTCAACATGCAAAACTATTTCAAAGTAGTAAAAACTCCTAAACATAGTTTGCAAAATGCCATGAAGGGCTTATGTGACTTTGTTGCAATTTTTAAAGGCAATTTTTATCCTTAAGAGAAGCTTTAGTGAAATCAGTATAATTCTGTCAATACCCAAAGGAGCTACTTTTCCTGTGGAAAACCGCTCCTATCCGCATTTTTCCAGCTTTACTCTGGAATAACAGCTGCTTCTCTATCTGCTTTGAACAATTTTCACTTCATGGATTGCATTTTGTTAGTCTACTTGTCAGAGCATGATGTGCAATAACTAAGGCACTTCTTTCTCACCCTGAATTTGGATTTTCAGTCCTGAAAGGATGTTTAGAAATAAAAGTATGGTTTCCTCTGCAGCCTAATACATTCAGGTCCCACTTGGTTTTCTTATCTTTTTTTTGTCTTAGCTAAATTGAGGTTGCAGCTTACGGTCATTGCTGTTCACAGTGGGTGGACAAAAACCTGGTGGACAAAATAAAATGGGGCTTATTTTGGTTTAAATATACATATGCAGCTTTAAGAACTGCAGAATTTATGTTAGCTGTATTTTTAATGCACTTTTGCTAAAAGCGGTTCCCTTGCAGTGAGTGATTTCATGGAACCATAGAATACGAGGCTGGAAGGAGACTTCAAGGATCATCTGGTCCAACCTTTCTTGGCTAAAGGCAAAGAACTTTTATACAGAATAAAATCCCACTGTTGTTGTCCTCTAATAAAGCTGCTCAAGACATTGTACTTGTATACTTCATCCAGCTCTGGGATCTCCAAAATAAGACAGATGTGAACCTCTTGGAGCAGGTCCAGAGAAGGTCATGAAGATTATCAAAGTCTTAAGCTGCATCAGTGTAAGTTCAGGTTGGACGTCAGGAAGAATTTATTTACAGAAAGGGTGATTAGACATTGGAAAGGACTGCTGAGGGAGATGGTGGAGTCATGATCCCTGGAGGTATTTCAGGAGAGACTGGATGTGGCACTTAGTGCCATGGTCTAGTTGGCATGGTGGTGTTAGGTCATAGGCTGGACTTGATTATCTCAGAGGTCTTTTCCAACCTTAATGATTCTGTGATTCTGTGAAAAGGCTGGAGAACTTCTCCTGTGAAGAATCATGGAATCATAATCAACAGCCTGCAGGAACCATGGATCAGTTCTGGGGAGCTGCTTGCCACGCCTGTGGTAGATGAGGGAGATGCTCTAACTCCAGATGCCATTTCCCTTTGTTTCCTCTGCACAGGTGCCAAATTTCCCATCAAGTGGACAGCACCAGAGGCCATTAACTTCGGAGTTTTCACCATCAAATCTGATGTGTGGTCTTTTGGAATCCTCCTGACAGAGATTGTAACCTACGGCAGGATCCCTTACCCAGGTACAGTGTGCTGTGACTATGGAATGAGTGTGCATTGACTTCATACATCTAGTGCTGCTTTAGGCTTGGAGGCACATATCCAGGTGTGTACAGGTGTGCCCAGACACACACACCTGTCTCTTTGAATCAGAGAATCATAGCATCATAGAAACAACCAGGTTAGAAGAGACCTCAAAGATCATTGAGTCCAACCGTTCCACCAGCACTGCCAAGGCCACCCACATCCCCAGGTGCCACATCTACACTGCTTTTAAATCTCTCCAGAGATTGTGATTCAGCTATTTCTCTGGGCAGGCTGTGCCAGGGCTGGACAACCCCTTCAGTGAAGAAATAGTTCCAAATATCTAATCTAACCCTCCCCTGGTGCAACTTGATGCTGTTTCCTCTTGTCCTGTCACTTGTTCCCTGGGACCAGAACCCAACCCCTACCTGGCTGCATCTCCTGTCAGGAAGTTGTAGAAAGTGAGAAAGTCCTTCTGAGACTCCTTTTCTCTAGGCTGAGTCCTCCAGAGCTCCATCAGTCACTCCTCATCAGGCTTGTGTTCCAGACCATTCCCCAGCTCTGTTCCCTTCTCTGGACACACTTTTCAATGTCTTTCTTGTTGTGAGGGGCCCTCCTTGCTGGGTTTCCTTTCTAAGGCTCCCACGAGCCTCAGGTGTTTTGCTATGCTAAGCAAAACTTATAGAGGGGAGTAAGGGATGGGACAGAAGGATAGAGCAAGAACACAACTCTGAAGAAGGGATGGTTTCCAGATATGGGAACCATCACAGTCCCTCACGCCTCTCCAGGTCTGCCTGGATGTGAGTTGGACTTGATGATCTCAGAGGTCTTTCCCAACCTTAATAATTCTGTGATGCTGTACTGGGAGAACTGGCCTTCTCCCTCAGAGTCCTGAATAACTCCTACTGGGCTGTGTTTCCCTCCAGGGATGACCAACCCCGAAGTGATTCGCAACCTGGAGCGTGGCTACCGCATGCCCTGTCCAGACATGTGCCCTGGTGAACTCTACAGTGTCATGCTGAAGTGCTGGCGCAGCAAGCCCGAGGAGCGCCCGACCTTCGAGTACTTGCAGTCAGTCCTTGAGGACTTCTACACTGCCACAGAGAAGCAGTATGAGCCAGAGCCTGAGCAGTAAGCCACAGTCCCACCAGCACCTGGCGACAGATCTGGAGGAAAGCCACCACCCAGTGATGGATCATTTCGGTCCTTTCCCTTTCTCCTGTGTGCCACCACAATGCACTTGGAGATGGGGAATGAGGAGGGACAAGAGGGAGGTGGATGTTGCCAGCTCTGAGGTTATCATGGAGACTAAAGAGGTGGCTGAGAGATGTCACAGCTCCTTTCTCATCTGCCTTGGATGTCTGCACCCACTTTGTAGACATCACCTCTGCCGTGAAGGACAGTAAACTACTTCATGACCCCCTTGGATACAGAAGAGCCCCTCAGCCCTACAACTGCAGCCCTGGGAAGAGACCATGGGTAGGGTAGTAGTACAGGGAGAGATCAGAATCTCTCCCTCACTTCTGATGCCACTGCTGGCAATACTACAACTCCCTCCAGGCCATGGGCAGGGGTGGGAACGTGTCCTGTCTGCACCTCCTTGGGCCACACCAGGCCACCAAGTTCTGGAGCAATCTCTCCAGATGATGCCCCCACTCTGCACCAAATCAATAATAAAAAGCTGGATACGACCATTTCCCACTTCTTTATTCGTGTGTCAGTGTGAGAGTGAGTCCTTGTGCTTCCCATGCTCATCCTCAGCCCAAGGAGCAGAAGGGAGAGACCGTGGAATCCCTGGGCAGCGCGGGGTGGCGCTGGGGCGGGAGGGGGAGGATGCCCGTGGTCCAGCCGCCAGAGCCCAGAGGCGGGAGAGCTGTTCGTGGCGTGGCCACGAGATGTCCCTCCTTCCCAGCAAATCTGGGCGGCTCCTGGGAATTAAAGATACATGTAATAAAATATCCCGGAAATAAACCTCCTCCTTGCTTCGCTGAGCCCTACACTGCACAAACTCCTGGTGCAGCCCCACGGTGGGTCCTGCTCTGCCCCCAGTGCCAGGGCGCTTCAAATGCCATTTCCATGGTTTCTGGTGGGTCTCCAACCCACAGCTACGGGAGGAATGGCCACAGCAGGCTGCAGGGTGGTCTCCAATCAGGAGTTTCACTGGGCTGGGGAGTGGAGGATGAAGAAGTAAGTCACAGATGGTACATGGAAGGGGTCTGAGTGCCACAGGAGTGAGCACCAGGCTCGGACACAGGGGGATTCTCCTTGAGGTCGTGCTGAAAAGCATCTCCCCGGGGTGTTTGATCTGCTGTTTTCTACCCCATGAAGTAGATGTTGAGTCCAGCTGCAGAGGGAGCATGCCACCGTGTAACAAGGATGCTATCAGAAAGAAATAGCAGAGACTGAAAGAGAAATCTCCAGGGAGACTTTATGAGCCGCAAAGGAGGCTTATAAGAAAGATGGGGACAGACCTTTTAGCAGTGCCTGTTGCAATAGGACAAGGGATGATGGTTTAAAACAAAAATGGGGTCGATTTAGATCAGATATAAAGAATAAGTTCTTTACAATGAGGGTAGTGAGGCACTGGCACAGGTTGCCCAGAGCAGCTGTGGCTACCTCGTCCCTGGAAGCATTCCAGGCCAGGTTGGATGGGGCTTGGAGCAACCTGGTCTAGTGGAAGGGGTGCCTGCCCATGGCAGAGGGGGGAAGTAGGGGGACTTTAAAGTTCCCTTCCAACCCAAACCATTCTATGATTTTACAACCTATGTGCCACAAGAAATACTTGACCATCCCCATCATGTAACACAGAGTTTGCACACACCTGTTCATGCCATTGCTGCAAGAGAGCCTGGAAGGAAAAGCAGTAGGAAAAGTCTCAGCAAATAGTAGGGACAACTGCTCTATCAGCAGCTACAATCAGTCCAAGGCCTTGATCTTCAGTGCCATAATGCCCCTCATCACCCATGATGAGACAAATTCCCTCAACATGATGCCAGCATCAATTCCCGTGTTCCCAGTGGGATAACGTGCTTGTGTTGGCATGAACAGCACTTTGGCTTGCTTCAAATGCTGTTTACCCGTCCTTTGCTGACTCACAACTAGGAGAAAGAGCACGTTGGAACTGGTTTAGCATTCACAAGAGGCCAAAGTCTCTGGAGATTGCTGGCTTGCACAGTTTGGAAATGTCACTCCTGCACACAGAGGAGGGAAGGAGGCTTTAATAGCAATAAACAAGTGTCCTGGACACAGGAAGAAGGGAACTGGGTGAGATGATCCAGGCTCAGAATTCTTAGACCAGGTGGAGAAACCCTAAGGTGCGCAGGATTTCTGCATGGGGCTGGTGGATAGGGGTCTATGGGAGACCTACACCCCTCTAGGACTACACTGGAGCTGTATGAGAAACCTTAGGCTGTGGAAAAGACCTCCACCTTCACAGCCTGGACCCTGTGAACCCATTGCCACTAGGTCCTAGAACTAATTTAAGATGAATCAGGCTTGGTGCAGTTGTTTCATGGTTTCAAGGGACAAGTTCCATGTCCTATAATTATACAAAGCCCATTTTAAACAAAAAAAACCCCCTCACAATCTATTTATTAAGTAATTCCACTGGAGCCAGAGGAAGTCTTTCTCTCTGCTTGAACTCCAGCTTGGCCTTTCCCAGATACCAGGAACTCCATGCAGAACTAGCAGACTTCTGTTAATGAGATGGTAGAAAATAAATACAGGTGAAAGTTATTTGACTCCTTGGCTGTTAATATTTTATTGAACTGAAAACTGGGGATTAATTGTGCTGGAACAAACCAGGAAGAAAAGTTGTGGAGTGTCTGCTAAGCACTTGTACACTGCATTATCGCCCAAGGCCAAAGTGTCAAGTATTGTAGCTCAATTTAGAAAGGAAATGGATATTTTTATGGCCAGTAGCAGCACGAGGCTGAGCCCAGGGTGAACATAACAAGTTCTGTAAGCTGTGCTTCCTCTGCAATGGACACCACAGCCTTTTTTTCATGCTGCATAAACATCTATTAAATTTATTCCCTGGGGCACACACTCACCTGGCTCCATAGTCTCTTCCATAAAGACATTGCAAAGGCCATTGGAAACTCTTCCCTTGTTTAGTGGAGTGGGCTGGGGCCTGTGCCATCAACCTGTGTCTCTCCAGGGGGTGGAGGGAGAGTGTGAGATTCATGAGTAGCCATGGTTTTATACAACATCCACCAAAACCCCTAGGAAATGGCCTCCCCACAGCTCCACCACAGCAGACGCACTCAGTTGGAGAGAAAAGGATCTGCACTCCAGTCTGCACCCTGGACATGTACATCAGGGACTTCAGTGAAGATCCTAGGTGAGAAGTGGGATGCTGTCTACTGTGACCTCCAGCCCAGGAAGCTCCAGGGCACCAGGATATTTCCACTGCCACCAGAATGCTCTACAAGAGCCCCTTCATCCCCATACCTACCTGACAGCCTAAGAGGTGTCTCTTCACCATGGGTGAGATCCATCCAGAGGCTCACAGGCAAGTGTCAGAGCAGGAGAAAGGGGAAAAAAGTGATCCAGGCTCTCAAATTCAGTTTGTGAGGCTACTCAAGAACATGTCAGGCTGTGAAAAGGTATGTTATGATATGAGTCAATTTCTGCCACAGAGAGAGTATGAACCCCCTGAATGGCACGGACAAGGATCAAAAGTGATAGTATCCTGCAAAATATCCAAGATAATCCTTTAATTTCTTCCCTAATTACCAGGTTGCCTTTCTAAAAGCCACTGGAATGATGTTTCCTATTCTCACACAGAAAGAACCAGACCTCTGTTATCAGTCTTTGCTACTGCTTTCCCATGCAGCCTTGGTCCTGTTATTTCATCCCCATCCTCTGTCTGAAATGTCATCTGTGTGAGTAGTGTCTGGTCTTGTGTTGATGCTGAGTTCATTGGCATTAGCAACCTGTTAGCAAGTAGTTTGAGGCTCTGAGGAAAGGTTTTTGTGGTATTTCTGTTCTTCACCTGGCAGACATAGAAATATCTCTGTGGCTGCAGTGTAAAACCTTCTCCAGGAAATAGCTGTGCATCTGGAAATTTGGAGCCAGGGCCAGGGAGCGAGACAGGCATGGTAAAATCAGCAGGTGATCAGAGGAGAGAGGTGAGAGCAGGAAGGAGAGCAAAGGAAAACCAGCAAGAGGGAAGGGCTGTGGGGAGCAGCACCACTGAGGTTGCTTCTCTGATGTCTAGCAGGAAAGGTGTGAGCTCCAGCTGTGGCTTTTCTCAGAACTCAGGTATTCATAGCAATGTGAATTTTCTCATGTCTAAGAAAAGATTAGGCATAGCGTTCTATGATTCTATGATTCACTGTAGGCTTCCCTGAACATCTTTAGAAAGTTGAGTTAAAGTCAGAGCAGGATAAGAAGAGATGATCTTTAAGGTTCCTTCCAACGCAAACCATTCTGTGATACTATGGTTAGCTGGCATGGAAGAGCAGAGAAGAGAGAAGGAGGGACCACATGGCTCTATCCATGGGATGAATACCCAGAGCTTCTCAAGTAAGGTTTCTCTATTCTCCTCTTTCTCCCTGTGCTATATCAATCCCCCAGAACAACGTGATTCTGGCTTACACTGCAACTCTGTGTGTGCAATACTCAGGGGAGAAGAAGAAGTTACATTTTCAGATCTCTGGCTAACAGGGGAGCTGGTACCCTTTTAGGGAAGGAGGATCTCCAGCAGAGAGGGGTCTGCATCTACTATAACAGGCTGCAGCTGGGCTCTGGAGCTGTGAGCTGGGCTTGGCTGACTGGTGTGAAACAAAAGAAAAGCAGCAATGTATCAAAGTCATGTCATAGAATCATAGATCACAGCATGGTTTGGGTTAGAAGGGACCTTAAAAATCATCTAGTTCCAACCTCCTCTGCCATGGGCAGAGACACCTTCCACTAGACCAGGTTGCTCCAAGCCCCATCTGGCCTGGCCTGTAGGGATGGGGCAGCCACAGCTTCTTCACAGTCAAGAATTTCTTCTAATACCTAATCTAAATCTAGCCTCCTTCAGCTTAAAGCCATTGAGCCACATCCTGGGAAATAGGCTTTTTGCAGTGCCACCCCATGCTAGGCTCTTGTTTGGTCCTGAGCAAATCGGTACTGGTAGGCACAGCTCACCAACATGCACTCTGGCATGTCCAGGACCTCAGGACCTCTCCCAGGGTGATAAGTGAAGATCCAACTGTCTCCACCTGCTCCATGCAGAACAGGGTGCCTGGAGCTTGCTGTGCTGCCACGAGTCATGGCTGCCAGGGAAGGGAGGTGGTGAGGAGCCTTCACCTTGCTCTGTTTTACCTCTACCCACACACAGCAGAGCAAATATGCCCTGGCAAATACTGCAGAGCAAACAAGGGCATCAGTGTCCTGCCAGGCTGAGCTCTGCTCTCCGAGCTGCTCCACCAAAGGGAACAATGACCACTTTTTGCCAGGAAGGCCTCCTCCCTGGCCAGGCAGTGGCTAGCCTAGTGCTTATAGGCAATGGAGAATTCATCTGGATTGTTTCTATAAGGAATCTTAGTACAGAGCATCCCCAGGGGCTGATGAAGCTCTAGGCTGTGTCTGAAAAGTGTGGGTGGCCATGCCTGAGCACCCCTAAGCAAAGGAGGATCATGTGTCACAGCCAGGCTGTGCAGGTGGCAGAGAGCAGAGATGTGTTACAGATGGGAAGCAGAGACAGAGTGTTCAGCAGATTTGCCCAAGGAAAGTCCTCTCCATCCCCTCTGGCTCCTGGGTGCCAGCATAGAGAAAACCCTCCATGGATAACAGGATCAAGAGGAGCATTTTCCTTAAACAGTCAGGGCCCGTGGATGCTCCAGAGAGGTTTAGGGGATGTCAGACACCGTCTTCAGTCCTGCTAGATTGCAGGCAGGAGGGCTGGAGATGTTTCTGGATGATTGCCCATACCTCAGTGATACCAGTTAGGTGTTACAACATCATCCATGGCTCAGAAAGTCTCTAAACCACTGACTTCCTTGTTCTGCTCTCCCAGGACTCTTGCTGCACCATTTCCCATGGCATCTGTGATTTCCCACCACTGGAGACAGGCTGTGACCTGCCATGGGTGCCCCTTTCCTAGGCTGCTTCCAGACCTCCTTTCTCCAGAGTTTCTTCCACCCAAGTCTGTTCAAGGTCACTCCCAGTTAAAATTAGCAGCCTATTCAGCATTGGAGAGGAGGGATGGCCAACTGCTCTGGCCCTCTCACAATCCTGGGAGCTGGTGTCAGGGGATCCAGCTCTGATGCCCTGAGGAGGTGAGGGAACCTGAGCTTGCTGTCCTCATGGTCATAAACAAAGGGGTTTCAGCCAGCTCTCCCTCTCTGCCTTAAATCTGAGCTCTAGATCTCTGTCAGCAAAGCAGGAGGAAGGAGCATTTCTCTGGAGCCTCCAGTTCCCACCACCATCTGCTGAATGCAAATATCATCCTCATTGTACTCAACCCAGGTGCTTTACTAGGCATAATTGCAAGAGAGTTCCCCAAGCCTTTTAAATCTATATGTAACTCATCCCCACCTGAACCTTTTTTCTGGCCTCCTTATCTTTCCTCCTTTTTTTTTTCCAGGGCAGGCTGAAGCCACGGGGTGGAGACAGCAGAAAGGCAGCTGGGTCAGGGTGGTAGGAGCTTTGCTGTGCCAGCTGCTCATAATGGAGTCTTAGAGGGATAAAAGCAATAAATGTGATAAGGAAGGTCACACTGAGGAAGTTTCAATGCACATAGGTGTGGGATGTTCACGTAGACCAACTTGGCCGGAAATTGGAGCTACAGCCATATTAGTGTCTGGGAATGAGGACACCTAGAGAATAGGCTTCCCAGGGAAGGGAAGTGGTGGAATCACCATTCCTGGGGGGCTTTAAAAGGCGTGTAGATATGACACTTAGAGATATCGTTGAGTGGTGGCTTTGGCAATGCTGGGGGAGTGGTTGGACTCAGTGATCTTAGAGGGCTTTTCCAACCTTAATGATCCTATGAACACAGAAAACCACCAAGCCATAGCAATAAGCCTTGACTGGGGCATGTGCTCCTGAAAGGAAAGGGATGTTCAGATGCTCTGAACAGGGAAATGTGAGAGCCTTTACCCCTGTTTTCTTTTCCAAATCAAACCTTCAGAACAACTGGCCTGTATCATCCAGAAGATGAGAAATTAATAATATACCTTGCCTCTCTCACCTTCATCTAACCACTTTTCATAAAATCATAGAGTCACAGAATGTTTTGGGTTGGAAAGGATCTGAAAGCTCATCTAGTTCCACTCTCTGCCATGGACAGGGACACCTTCCACTAGACTTTGCATTTGACGTCTTCAACCAACAAGGACCCTGAGAGTCTTCCTTCGTCAGGACAAACACTGCTGGGGCCATGTCCACACTACTAAACTCTCTCAGCCTCCAGAATAGGGTGGACAGATCCAAAATGTGTTTTGGGAATGATTCCTGATGGGTGCTCTCTCCAGGCCGATGTCCATGGATTATTTGTATAGTTGAGCTGGCCCAAGCTAATGCTGGGAACATGGTAACAAATTAGCAGTGCAGATGGTTCTTGGCTGTGTTGAATTTACTGGTACAGACATATCCCCTAAGCCAAATTTTGCCTGAAATCACCAGCACTGGTTTACATCTGGTGGACAGAGCCACCTCGCTCCAGGGGCCAACACCACAGAGGAGATCAATCAGCCCAAGTGGTTAGACAGGGAAAAACCACCCCTGACACTTATGGACTTGCAATTATTTCTTCCAGGTGTTTAGACGGTCATATAGGTTCCCAGCTCTAGCTCCATATGGGTCAGGAGCCCTCTGTGTAGGCTTGTATCTCTAGATCTCCTCCCCTTGAGCTGTGCAAGATCTCCACACAGCTCACGTCGCACTGTAGGTGGTCCTCCAGCCCCACCGCATGGTCGCTTCCCTCTGATAACTCTGAGGTCTTAAAGGTCAACCCAAGGGCAGTGGGTGGACATGTATCAAGCAGCTTCGACATGCTGCACTCCAGGAGTAGCTGTGTTTAGACCCAGAAACTCTCTGATCTTCAATAACCTGGCAGCAGCTTGTAAACAGTGGGCTTGACGTGATAGCATCCTCAGTGAGAAATTTACACCCTTCCCCCTCATCCCTCTACCCTCTTCTCACTCCCACTTCAGGAGTGAGAGCTTTGGGACTCTGAGGGAGAGGCATGCTCACAGCCAAAATTGCTAAGAGAGGCTCAGCTTGTGGCTGAGTGTCAGCTACAGTGGGCTGGGGAGTCGGGGAAGGAGTTGAAGCATTGACGTCTGTGCTCTACATGCACAGCTTTGAGTGTGTGATGAGCTTTAGGTGTTCCTAAGTCATTGCCTTGGTTTGTCTCTTATGTATTTGGTCTAAAAAGATTGGGACAGTGCGAAACACTAAAGTCTTTGGTATGTACCTATAACATCATAGCCCCAAGGTGTGACTAGCAAATCTAAAGCCATTTGTTGGGATAAAAGCAATACCCACCAGGCTGGTGGTTTTGGACATCTGTCCTGTTTCATACAATCATGGAAACAGAATGGTTTGCGTTGAAAGGGGTCTATAAGATCATCTTGTTCCCACTCCCTTCCCATGGACAGGGACACCTTCCACTAAACCACGATGCTCCCAGCCCCATCCAGCCTGGTCTTGAACACTCCCAGGAATGGGACAGCCACAGCTTCTCTGGGCAAATTCTCTAGCCAGTGCCTCACCACTCTCACAGGGAAGAATTTCTTCCTAATACCTAATCTAGCCCTGCCTTCTCTTAGCGTGAATCCATTCTCCCTTGTTCTGTCCCTTCATGCCCGTGCCTGAAGTCCGTCTACATTTTCCCATCCTCAGCTCCTTGTACACAAGTAGGGAAGGTCTAAGCCCTGGGGATGGGCTGTATTTTACTCAGGGGGTTTCTCACAGCCTTGTGCCCCTTGGATGCAAAAGGACAGGATATCAGGATAGTTCACTGCAGGGCAAGTGACCAACCAATGCCCCCTTTGAAGCAGGAAATGCTCACAAAGATGGGTAGAGTGAAAGGGGATAATCACATTGCTGTCTCATTACAAAACATGGAAAAACCCCTTTGATGCTTCATCTCCAAACTATCCACCCTGCTTAGTCAGGCACAGGTCTGGCTTGGCCTGACTAGCACTGACCCAGATGAGTCCCAGGCATGGTTTGGGGGTTATCACAGCTCAAGAACCATGCCCATTAGTCATTCTGAATGTGGCCATCCTTTTCTGAAGGTGAAGAGAACTTAACAGGATGGATCCAATCCATCCTGCTCTGCTTACCTGCAGAACCAAAGCATCCTTCCATCTGGGAAGAAACCAAAATATGAAGGCAGGAGAAATCAAAGAGTTCTGCAGCCAAGCCTCCCCTTTCCTTTTTCCCCAGCAAAGCAGCAAGGTGAAGGCCATGAGACAGAGCCCAGCTGTGTCTGCTATTTCCAACACAATCTCCCATGAAATCTCTGCTGTTGGCTCTGCTACACCTCCTCCTCCTCCTCCTCCTCCTCTTGCTTGGAGTAGGGCTGCAAAACAATCCAACTCTATCCCTGCTCACTCCAAAGCCATTCCCTAGTGCTCAAGGTAACTGGCAGAGTGCATCTGTGCCCTGGCCCCCCTGCTCACCCCTCTCCTCCCCACGGGAATGTTCTGTACCCGGGAGCAGGAGCGTCACAGGAGGGAGCTGCCTGCGTCAGGCTCTCCTGCCACAAGGACCTTGACTTCTGCCTGGGAACAGGAAGGCCAGGCAAGGGTTGCACTTGTAGGCAAGTGTTCAGTAACAGGGCTTGGGTGCAGGATGCTCTGGTCGAGAGTCTCCTCCCTGAGTTTGTGGCTCCAGGGTGATGCTTCACTGGTGAGAGGAGCAGTTGCATCAAAGGAAGGTGTCAGAAATCCCAGCAGAAGGATGGGATATTTCTATTAGACCCTGCTTTCCTCCTCCCCTCACACATAAGGGTTTGTGTCCCTCGCAAAGCCCTGGTATATTATTTATATAATTATTATTATATTCAAATTGGATTTTCCTTCTATCCTTATAAACATCCACACTGTTTTCACATGGATTATAAACTCACCACGACTTCAACCCCTGTGCCATCTTGTGGAAAGGATTTTCCCTGGTCCACAGGCCTAATCACCTGTTAGTGCTAATGGCCTGGACCTGAATGAGGACAAGGAAACATAGAGGCTCTGCAATGCCTGGAGATGAGATGAAACAGTGCACTTGAACCTGAACACACCATGGGCAGGGCAATGTTTCAGTATTTCACAAAATCACAGAATACTCAGAGTTGGAAGGGACCCATAAGGATCACTGAGTCCAACTCTGCCACCGCACAGGATATCCCAAACAGTCACACCATGTGCCTGAGATAATTTTCCAAATGCACCTTGAACTCTGTCAGGCTTAGGGCTGTGACCACTTTGCTGCAGTCCGGTCAGATCAGACTTCACCAGCATTGATGAGGGGAATAAAAGAGGGTTTTCCATTCTGAATAGAAAGTTAGTTCTTAGCAAGAGAAATGTCTCTCCTTCCCTGATCATCCACTGGGCAGGTCTCCTCCTCATGCCTTTTCTCCTTCAGCCTTTTCTCTGGGATGCAACATTTGCAATGATCTGAGTGCTCAGCAAGCCAGAGCCACCTCCTTCTTCCTCCCTATGTGAACAGGAGCCTTGGAGCTACTGGAAGCTCAGGCATCCATGAGCAGGACAGTCCCTTTGCCCCATGGTCTTGAGAAAAAAACCTCAAGGCACCAGGAAACACCACAAAGTCTCAGAGATAAGGCAGGACCTTGGTGGCTAAGACACATCTGAGCCTCTCAAAACATCTCACTGCCCAGTCCATTGAGCACAGTGAAGCTCCAAACTCACCCACAGCCCCTAGATACACCACAACTAAGAAGCTGGCCCTTTAAGGCTCTTAGCACAACACTGGGCCCACACTCAGCAGGGAAGCAACAACATTTTGGTGAAGTGCAGTGTCAAATCTGCCCAGAAATGCTTCTCACTGCTCCTCCACCTCCTCCTGTTGTTTCAGGGGACATCTGCATATCTGTCTGGCTTGAGAGCTGCCTTTTCTCAGCACAAGTCAAGAGCAAGAGAGGTTGGCTGCCACACTGCTGAGAGGATATGGATAGGCAAGAAACTGTTTGGCAGGCAGAGTTGACATTAACTGCTCAGGCTATTTAAAAAAGATGATTTAATCAGCTGAGGTATTTCTGCCCAGCTCCCTGCACGGTACATTTGGCACTTTGCTGGAATCAGACCAGAGTGTTTTATCAGGAGGAGTGAGGAAGGGAAGGAAAGGGCAAAGCAGATGCTGGTGGAGATGAGAAAAAAAGAAGCTTCCAAAGCTCTTCCATAAAGAAAAGCAAGGAAGAGAAAACAGAATTAAAAATAATATTATGGCATGTTCTGGGCAGAGATACCAACATCCTAGGAAAAATATACGCCTTTCTTTTTTGCCAAGAGGGAAAGCAAAGGGAGGATGAGGGAGGATGCTGAGACTGTTCTTTGATTTGAAAACGAAACAAGGCCAAAGAGTGGAGCTGGTCACTGGTGTTTTTCAAGAGAATCTGCATTTTATAGCTAAAGCTAAAGCAAACTGGGCTTGAAACCTGCCAAGTGCAGAAATTTGTTTCTACTAAGGATCAGATCCAGTGCTGTGCTACCAAATGTTGCTCACACTGTCCTGTAAGGAAATCTGTGTAAATCCTTGGATGGGGGTGAATAGAGTGAGTGTGAACTCTGCTTTTTGCTTTCAGTGGTCATTGGTTCAGTCCCTTCTGCTGTTGAAAACAGTCATCACCATCTAAGCATGAAGGGCCAATGTCATCCAAGAATTAAGTAGTAACTCTCCATCATTTGAGAGGGAGTTAGGTACATGCATTCCTTTAAGGAGCTGACCATAAAGGCTTGTCTGGAAAGACTTTTGCACCATTTTAACTTTATCTCTTCAAAACAGCTCTGGGTTTTGTCTCAGCTGGCTGAAATTTTTCATGACAATCATTAATTCACTCAAAAATGCAGATTTTGGCAGATGAAGTCACTTTGCAAGTTCAGGCCAAATTTGGCAAGCTGTTTCAGCCAAAAAAGATGGAGAAAACTTTTGAGCATTTTGCCCTGAGTTTTAAAATGAAGTTTCTTGCCTTTATTATGCAAAGGTTTTGCCTTGAAATGACTCTACAATCCCTGTGTTCTTGTGAGGCGAAGTAATAAAACAAGAGAAAATGAAATATATGTTATAATTATATTGGTATAATTTCATTCTCCTGAAAGAAATGATCTGAATTCTTTGTGGGAGAAGAAAGTGATTTGTCCCCCAAACCAGAAGCTTCTTCCCTCTTCACTCTTATACCATCCAGTTTTCCTGTGTGAGGACCCCTGTATAGGAATTCCAGGACACAACACTGGGAAACATGCACTGTAAAACAGCAAATATCAGCTAAGCTGCAGTTTAAATCTTTGAACAGAACAGGCCGAGTGACAGACAGCTGTACCAATATAAATTGCAGCTAGTCTGCACAGGTTTTTCCAGGCAGGGGCCACAGCTCTTCACCTCCAGCTTCAGGAGATGTTGCATGGATACAGTCACCATTGAAGCAGAGAAACCTCCACTGGGAGATATACCTATGTCAAAGCAAAGCAGCTCATACCACCAGAGCTTGTTTCTTTGTGTGCTCCTGTATTATCTCCATACTCTGATGCCTGATCGCTGCCCCTGAAAGCTCCATGAGCAATATCCATCATCCCCAAAGTCTGATTTTCTGGTCTTTTCACAGAATCTCAGAATAGTTTGGGTTGGAAGGGACCTTAAAGATCATCT
>NW_008663282.1:22410-46312 GCF_000695815.1 Acanthisitta chloris | reverse complement strand
CCTCACCACACCACCCTCACAGGGAAGAATTTTTCCCCAATATCCAATCTATCCCTGCCCTCTGGCTGTTTGTTGCCATTCCCCCTTGTCCTGTCACTCCAGGCCCTTGTCCAAAGTCCTCTTCCAGCTCTCTTGTAGGTTCCCTTCAGCAACTGGAAGGCTGCAATAAGGCCTCCCAGAGCCTTCTTTACTCCAGGCTGAACAATCCCAATTCCCTCAGCCTATCTTCTAATCATTTTCATTGCCTCCTCTTTCTTTCCTAGTGTAAATACAAGAAGGATCATTGCAACCAGGACGGCCCCACATCCCACTGCTATACAGACAACAGGGAACACTGTTGCAATCCTCTCTCCAGTGGTTATGTTGACCCCTTTTCTACAAGTAGCTCTCTGGAAGAAAGGCTGCTCTTTCTGGTGCCTTTCCTAAACTGAACTTACTCATCATGACTTTGTAGCAAGGATTAAGTCCATGCACACACAGACTGAATAACACAGCTTGCAGAAGCTGAGGGCCTCCAAAAATTTGGGAGAAATGAGCAGAACAGGCATGCAAAGTAATTTTGGCTTAGGCCCAAAATAGGAAGCAAAGAATGTGGCTGCAGCACAATTAAAGACAACCTTCTAACATCTGTTTTAGAGAAGCAGTAACTAATATTTCTTTCCTTAGTGAATTAGATCATTCAGCTCAGTTCACTGGTCAAACAGCAGCTTCCACTGTAAAATCTTAAAGTGGAAAGGGCTGAGCCACAGGTGTCTGCAGAAACTACTGGTTGTCCTTCAAGAAAACCTGTACCTTCTAGGTGCAGTGTTAGGGCTAGGGTTCTAAAAGCTGCAGAGATTAGAAAAATGGCAGTAGAGGAGTTCCCATAGGGACTCTTGGTTTGTTTTCAACCTGTGATTACTGCATTGGAGATACCCTTGTAGGAACCAACTCTTTGGTACCTAAGTGTTGATTCTGATCCATCCCCAAGCATCATTCACTGCTGAGACACAAAAGCTTCCATGCCAGTTCATGCACCTGTAAGCATTTTCAAAATGTTCCTCCAAAAGATGGTCAGAAGACAGGCTGGGTCACAGGTATGAGCTTGTAGGACTGCACTTCATCAAATGTCCCTGCACATCTTCTCCCCTTCCCAGATAAACAGCATCACTCAGCATTGGAGCCAAAGGATCCCACAAACTGCTCAACAGATGTGTTTAGGCATCTGAATTCATTGTAGTCAGTAGTCAGTGGAGACTGGAGAGCAGCTCAGCTGGATGAAGGTGTCTGCTTCAGCATGAGCTGAATCCCTCCAGGCTCTGCTGACTGACTGGACACCTCCAGTGACCATCTCAGGGCACATTAAAGAGCCATCGTGGGCAAAGGGCAGCTGAAAAACTGCTTTGCTGAGATATTTTTCAATGCAAAGGCAATGAATGATTAAATCTTAGCCTAGTCTGGAGTCTGATATGGAGGAGGTGTTGAAATATGTAGGAGGAGGCACAGTGTCTTAATATTTTAGAGATTCCTTGTACACTGGGAGGAAGTGGAAAATCCCAGTGGCTGATGGAAGCTGCTGTGCTCATTACATTGCCGAGGCATAGAGCAACTCATGACAACACAGGGACTAAAATCCCTGCTGAAGTCTTCACCTCTTGTTCCCTTCACCTAGAGATCTCCATTTCTAGTTGTCACAGGTACCTTTGGAGTAATTCTTGGGTTTGGATGGGTTTGTATTCAAGGAGGGTTAAAGGGACAATCGGGTCCTGTTTTGTTCTTGAGGAATTACGTTCACTGCAAACAACCCTCGGTCACAAGCCACAGGAAGAGCACTGAACGCTGGGGTAAACAAGGAAAATTTGGATGTTAAAAATGCAGAGGGATTGCCAGGAAACACTCAGAGGATATCTGAAAGGCAGCAGGGGAAATGAGATGGAAGCAAGGTCTAATTTAAGGATGAACTACCCAATTTGCATTTATTATCCTCATCCCCCTTTGGCTTTGGCCATTTTTAGATCCAGAACCTTTTTTGTATTAGGTTCTCAGATATTCAGGATTGTTTTCATATTTACTCCAGCCATCCACAGGAAAATGATCCTGTGTGATTTACTGCCTAGCTAGAAACCTGAGGTAAATGAAATCTGCACAACACCAACATACACAGCCTTACCCTCATTTCCCACCATCTGGTAGCAGCTCCGTTGTTTTCAAATCCATGTCCAGATTCTCCCTCCAGCTGACTTCCTTCTGGCATTTCAGATCTTCTCCATGGACCAAACTTCCACAGGCTGGGGAACTGCAAAACACACAGTTGAGCACCAAAAATCATTTTCCAAGATATTCCTGCAAGTTAGGGTTTGTAGTCTGTATTTTATTGCCTTGCACGAGTAGTGACAAAATTAGCTGGGCCTGTTGGGACAAGGGATGATGGTTTCAAACTAAAAGAGGGTTGATTTTGACTCAGTATAAGGAAGAAATTTTTTACAATGAGGGTGTGAGATACTGGCACAGGTTGCCCAGAAAGGTGGAGGATACCCCACCCCTGGAAACATTCCAGGTCAGTTTGGACAGGTCTCCGAGTAACCTGATCCAGTTGAAGATGTTCCTGCTCATTGCAGGGGGGTTGGAACTAGATGACCCTTAAATGTCCCTTCCAACCCAAACTGTTCTAAGATTCTAAGTGCAAATCAAGGAGATTTGCAAGGAGAAGGATTTTGTGTCTATAAATCAGAGATTTCACCTCCATCCCACCATTTTAGTGCAAACACAGCAACAACAGCACAGGCCACCTGTGCAGGGGAGCACCCTGAAGATGAATGGCACAGGCAGACTTCCCTCCCTTCTGTTACCTTCATGGTCTACCAGTCCCTTGGTTTTTGCTATAGACTTGTCCACCTTCAGCAGAAAGGCTGGAGAGGAGATCATGGCTCGTTCTCAGGAACCAGATGATTTCAGTCTCAATTTCCAGAGCCTGAGAGGGGCTATGAACAGAAATCTCTCCTTCACTCCTAAACATGTCAGCCATGAGGCTCTCCAGCACCTTTCCTGCTGTACCACCTAGAGGGTATCCACTCTGGGACAGTATTTAGGAACATGGTGGGGACAGGGACCCAAACCCCTCTCGCTAGGAAATCCCTCAGTAGCCTTTCAAGAGGGAATTTATCCATTTGAAACCAAAACACAAAGGCTTTACAGTTTTCAGTCATTCCTTCTGGTAATAACAAAATTTCTACCACAAAAGAAGGCAAAAGAAGACTCCCCCCCAAAATGCATTAAGAAGAAAACTGAATTCTCAACCCTGTATTTTCTTTTCCCTTCCAAAAAGATTTCAAGTGAATAATTTCTGACTGCTGCCACTGCAATGTCACAGGGGGAGTGAATGGAGATTAGCCAACTTAGTGCACACAGGGCAAGGACTTGCAGCTGGGAAGAGCCACTGGACATTGGATTGCCTTTGCAATGCTCTCAGATCCCTGATTATTCATCAACAGGCCCTGGAAAGAGATGCAAGTCACTGCAATGAGTCTCACTGATTTGGGGGCAGGGGATGGGGCAAAATCAGTGTTTTCTCATAAATCTGGACAATGTGTATATCACTTTAATTGATGTCAAACTTTCAGCCTGACATGCTTTATAAACCCTAGGCAGCTTTGATCTCCTTGTCTTTGCCTATAAATGCAAGGATTACAAAAACATTCCAAAAAAGTCACCAAAAAATGTCTTTCACTGAGGTACTTTGCTCCAGCAGATAAGGCTAATAAGCAAAGAAACCCCAGGTATTAGGGAATGAAGCTTTTCAGGAACATATTCTGGGGTGGAGAGAGGGGGGCAAAGCAGCTGAAGGATATTGATGCTTATGCTCCCCCTGTCATTATTTCAGGATATTGTTTATATCCCTGGGATGTGGATAAAGGTAGCTGTCACTTCTGGCACCGCTTTCCCCCCCAGGAGATTACAGCGAACTGTGGCTGACACTGCCCAACATTGCATTGACTGACAGCCCCTCGTGGCATGGTTACTGTCAGAGCCCTCAGAGGGCTGGGGGTGCCCTGATCAGTGAGCCATGGGGAAGGGGAGGGGAGTTTCCAGAGAGCAATGGGCTCTGCTTGGCCTCCAGCACATCTCCATGCAGGAATAAGCAGCTCCTCTCCATGCAAAGCTCAACAATGCTAGTAGAGTTGAGGAAAGATGTTTTACATTCCCTTTTAGCTGCACAAGACTCAAGCTGAGGTCCCTCTAAGGTGTTTCAATGCTCTGCTCCCAGAGGATGCTCAGGGATGTAGAAGGGATGGGGTCCTGCAATGCCTCCACTGAACAGGGAAAGGGGAGTCTTTTTGTACAGGGAAAAGTGATGGAAACAGAGAAGGTAGATATGAAAGCAGAGCAAGGAAGACTGTAAGACTTAGCACACCAAGTCAGGACTCAGTTGTGGATTAAGACTAATAAATTTCTCCAGGCCAGTGTCTTTGTGTAATCTGAATGCCTAAATTCCTTCTATATTTCCGTTATTCCCTCAGACACACTTCAGTTGGCCAAACAGAGGCACTGGCAATGTCTGAAAACACCTGAGATTTCAACAGACAGCCAAATGGCAGCAGGATGTCCAGCTAAAATGACATTAGACAGTCATGTGGCAACCAAATCCCACTCCAGTATTGACTGGATCCACCACAGCTACTTGCTCCACTCAGCAGCAGAGCCCTAGGCTTGGCCAGTTGGATGACTGACCTGTGGGCACCAAAATGTGGGTGTCATATCTGCCTTCCCCAGTCTCCTTTCATAATGGGAACTACTCTTCCAATCCCCAGCAAGCTGGGCAGTGTCTGAGCCATTGGGAAGCTTTGTGGAGTTATGGCATTATCTTTCAAGTCAGCTATGAAGTTATCTCCTTGGTGCTGGGAAAGTCTCAGCTGGAGCACTAGGCCCCCTCCTGAGCCCTGGGCTTCAAGGGAAAAAGGGGTCAGACTGGGGACAGCCCAAAAATGTGCAGAAAGAATGACTAAAGCAGTAGAAAAAACAGATTAACAAGGGAGCAGTGAAATTGGTTAGTCTGCAGAGACACTTGAGGAGTGACATTCCTTCATGAAAGGTAAAAGAAGGGAGGGAAGGGGCTTTTAATGGCTAGGACAGGGAAGTCTAGGAAGGAGAAACAACCTGGGAAACTCAGTGTTGTTCAGAACAGCCCTGACAAGGGTAAGCAGATAGATACTGACTCTGCCTTGAGGCAGGAGGATGGGAAAGACACCCTGAAGAAGACTCGTCAGTCCCACAGTGAGTCTTACTGGCTGCAGCTGTGGCAGCTGCCACAGAATGTGACTTGCCTCAGGCATCTCAGGACTTTTGGAGTGGAGCAGGGGACAAGACCCATCTCTGCAGGTGCCCACACCAGTTTGTCTGCAGGGCCACCTCTATCTGCCACATCTGTCAAACAGGATGATTAAAATATCCGAGAGAAACAAAACCCAGGGGCTGGGACTGGCTTTTGATGGCATTACTTGGGTCACTCTGGGTGAACTCTAAGTTGTTTCATCAATGAAAATGAGGGGCAGGAATTCCCAGCCTAGGCAAATACAGCCCTGGCTGTACTATTCCAGTCTTGGATGTATTTCTAAAGGACATTTTCCTCTTTCTGACTTTGTAGGTTTTTATTTACACAAACAATCCTCCTACAAGCTAGATTTTCTTTCCATAAGACAGAGGAATGCAACTAAACTTCCCCATGGTAGGTTTTGATTGAAACATGAGGGGTTTTTTGGGGAAAAAAAAGGAATCAGGCATTTCTATGAATTAAATGACATTGTTAATTAACATGATTTAAGATGGCAGACAAGCTAGAAGGGACATTAACTCTCCTGCTTTGGGGTTGAAAGCAAGCTCCAGTTTTTACAATTCCAGATAAGTCTTCTTTGAGAAATGGGAATTTGGCTCCTAAATCAATTAGGCCTGCCAACTCCACAAAGGGAAGTTTATAACGGAGCACAGAATTAACCCTTGGACCCTGCAAACTGTATGTCAAGCTGCTGAGCACTGTCTCTCACCCCTTTGCCTACTAGAGTCCCACAGCCCAAAGAGAGAAATTACTTTGCAGTAATGCTGTCAGAGACCAAAGCAAATCTGATGCTCTCAGACATATAGAGGGCACAGGCCTTGACCTCTGACTGCAACCATCTGCAAACAAAGGATCCACCCATCCGAGCATGAGAGGAAGCCAAAGTGTGCAACATCACTGATTCTCTGAGAGCTGCCTTTTGGCTGGACCTCAGCTGGGGGTGTGAGGAGCATCCCAGGGTTGTTCTAAGATCCACCAGAACAGTCCTGAACTCAGCTTCATACACACAGAATCATAGAATACTGAAATGATATGGGTTGGAAGGGACCTTAAAGCTCATCTCATTCCACTCCCTGCCATGGGCAGGGACACCTTCCACTAGACCAGATTGCTCCAAGCTCCATCCAGCCTGGCCCACATCATCAGTCCTTGTGAAAGATAGAGTTGGAACCCTTCAAGGAAATCTGTTGGACCACTTTGTCTGTCAGACATCATGACTAGAAAGACTGATGAAGGTGTAGTTCATGCCTAAATGATCTAGTAAATATGCCTCTGAGTTTATTTTAAAGCATTTGATGATCTTTGTTCTACAACAAATGTGTCACTCAACAGTCGCTTGTGGCAAAGAAGCACAAATCATGTATTGTCAGATAATCTGACCTCAAGCCTGACTTTGCAGCCATTTCTTAACCTGGTCTAGTGGAAGGTGTCCCTGCCCATAGCGTGGGGGTTGGAACTAGATCATCTTTAAAGCCCTTTCCAACCCAAACCATTCTATGATTCCATGATTCTTCCCAGCTGTTATATAAAACATGATCAGTTATGGCCAGATATCCAGAGCCTTAGTCATCTGCTTTGACTTTTGCAGCCTGATTCAGTTGCCCATGAGTTGGCATCAAGTGACATTTTAGATGCCTTCAGCTCCAGCTGTCACATCTGCATGACACCAGGTAAGTGTAAACATCTCAGAAAAAGCTGTCTTGGAGTTGAAACCAGATGAGCTTCAAGGTCCCTTCCAACCCAAACCATTATATTTTCCCTTTCCAGTCACTCCAGACCCTCACAGACAAGCAGGCATGACTCATTTGACCTCTTTGAGATCCTGCCTTAGTCCAAGATGGCTGTGCCTTAGAAGTTCCTGTCTCTCTTCACTGACTACAAAGTGAGCTCAGGGTGATTAGCTCAGCTCTGCATGTTTACAATGCATGCAGCAAAATTTGACCAGAAGACTCTCACCCTTGGGCCTTTGCTGTTCTGCATGTCCCTGTGTCCTTTCCAAAGCTGAATTTTTAGGAGGAAAAGGGAAAAAATGAGGGAAAAGAGGCTCTCCCACTCTAACTCTGCTTACATCGTCCTTACACTAAATGGAGAGGATCCTAATAAGATATTTAGAAGAGGTTAACTCTTCAGAAGCCTCTGTCTCTGCCCTACATTCTGGCTGCCTGCCAGAGCAAAGCCAAGGATAACAAACCAGCTTTCGTTCAAGTATTCTGAGCCAATTAAAAAAGACAAATTAGTTTGGCCTTATCTCTCCCTCCTCCTCCCCCTTCCCACCCAAAAGACGAGGGGATTCGCAGAGGAATGTTTCTCCTCTGTGATGGCTCTGCCTCGCTGAACTCTTCAAGGTCTATGATGGATGAAAGCTCTCTCTTCCATTATGCTTCCGACAGCCCACTGGGTCCTAATGGGACAGGGGGGCAGAACAGCAGTGGGGGACCAGAGTGGCAAAGTGGGCAGAAAGCTTTATGCAGGGAATGAAGGTGACAGATCTAATGGACATCTCTTCCCCATCCAAGCTCAGCCTGAGGATCTCTGCAACCTTGCAAGTCCCAGTGTGAGATGAACAAGAATTACCCTGTGCTATCTGCCTTTTTCTTCTGTTGTCCTTTATTCCCTGCATTTTCTGACATGCAGTTGCTGCATTTTCCACACACTGCAAGCAGAACTTCTGGTATGACCTGAGTAAGGCAGGAGGGGAAAAAAAATTGGCAGGAAAGGCTTTTGGGAAGAGCTATCTGGTTCAGTTCTGGGCTTTTTTAAGATATCACGTGCTGGTTTGACCTCTGCCATGGTCTGAGCTCATCTGCATGAAAAGCAGGGCAAAAACATCTGAGCAGCCGCACAGAGTCAGAGCAGAGCCCTATCTGCTTGAGCTCTCTTTCCCAACCCTGGCCACTAGCAAATGTTTATGTAAAGGGTTTAAGAAGCAGGGCAAGAGGAGTGATATATCAACAGCCTCAGCTGTGCTGTGGCCACATGCTTGCTGCACACAGAGGGGGTTCTGGGGCACCCCAAAAGACTGCGTGCTCCACCTGAACCTCATCTGGGTGAAGCAACATCACTGTGCTCTGGCCACAAAGATAGATTCAGGATGGCACTTAGATTGGCACTAGTTGGTTGAAGCCAAAACTGTGCCAAGCATCATGTCAATGATACAAACAATCAAGTTGCAGTATCTGTTGGCATCTGCCAAGCATCTGCTTGGCACTGTTTATTAGTGGAGCTGTGTCCTGTGACGGAAAAGATCATCTCATTCCCTAGATTAGAAACCCACTTGTTATTTATGATAACGCTGAGCTCTCTTCATCCCACTCTTGCACTGCCTTTATTTCACAGCTGGAGAGAAGCATGATGACACTCCTCAAGGAGGGGAGTTTAAATCTTCTCTCAGTTCCCAGACTAGCTCTCTACCGAGTGGGTAACTATATACGTCTTGCTTGGTTAATTTATTGCCTGGAGAAGGCAGGAATGGGACCCAACACACACTGAACAGCCTTAAGATACTCTGTCCCCACTGCATGGACCTTGGGATGAAGAAAGCCAAAATGTCCAAGCAATTCAGTAGAATGAGGCTTCTTAGTTTCCATCCAGTCTCAGTCTCCTAGAGCCTTTAGGAATTTTGCAATATCCTGCTTCTGTGAGTCTGAGAGAAACACTCCAGAATGTCTTCACAGACATGCTGTGTCTGTACAGAAAGAGTGAGAAAGACTTTATAGAAAGTTCCTGGGGAAGTGTCCAGTTCCCTTTCTATTGGGAAGGAGTTCCATGCACCTGACTTTCTTCTAATGCTGTCCAATAGTTGGAAATGTGGAGAAACAGCAGCAGGCCAGGGGGTACAGGGTCAGCAAGAGGATGGGCTCTTGGAGACACAGAAAGAGTGAAAATACAAAACAAGTCAGGGATCCATGGAGAAAAGATGATGCTCATTTGTGCTTTGTTAATTCCATGTGATTTGGCTTGAGAGTTGGGTTTGAATTGCTGGAGAACAGGGTGGTGATGTTCTCCCTTCTTCCTATTTGATCTTCCTGACCAGCCACTGCTGTTGACTACCAGGATGCCAGAGAGACCCAGATTTCCTACAGCACAAGTATCTCCCAGACAACAGAAGAGCAAGATTTCTCTCACATGACCCCACATTTGTCTCTTCCCCAGCAGCACCACTGCTTTGGGAGGTCATCACAAGGAGGATAGCTCTTGGTCTGCATCCTTACATCTGCCCTGGGATAGGTAAAATAGAGACTAAGGAAAAGGGCTCATGGATTATTTAGGAAGTGGTAGCCATGTAGAGCACCTGAAGATGGGAGATATGAGCAGCTGAGGGTGATCACACTTCAAGGAATCAGAATCATTAAGACTGGAAAAGCCCTCTAAGATCATTGAGTCCAACCATTAACCAGCATTGCCAAGCCCACCACTAAACCATGTCCCCAAGTGCCACAATGTCAGATTTTTAAGGACTTGGTCTCTGCATAATGTCTGCAGCAGCAGGGACATTGCAGAGGCACAGGCCAACACCAGCACAGCCTTCCTGGGGCAGAGCTGTAGTGGGCAAAGTGCCAGGAGGGTTTTCTAGGAACCACTCAAAGGACCTGCAGAGCTTGAGGTCAACACTGCAGCACTTTGCTGGGGACTGAGAATGTAAAAGAGGCACAGGAGCAGTCCCTCAGAGGGGCTCTGGCCAGGCTATAAAAGGAGTTGGTCTCTGCTGAATTCCACAGGGAGGGAACATGCTGTAATTACACTGGTGCTGTCTCAATCGACAGTGGCACAAACCAGAACCTTCCAGTTCTGCGGTGGAGAACAACAGCTGAAAAAAAGAGCCTCGTGCCCTTGAAACAGGGAGAGTGCAAATTAAAGTTTAGTCTGAAGCTTCACTCCCCTGCAAGCTCAGCTCTGGCCTTGGGAAGGGGGTGTGCATGTGGGCTGCTAGGAGAGAGAAACAGTGGGAGAAAAAGCAGGAAAGGGAGAGGTGGACAGGGAGACGCGAAAAGGAGAAAAGAGAGATTTAGGATAAACATATCCCAGCTGATAAGCAATCAGGGTCAAGACGGGAGGGGCTGGAAAACCTGCTCAGAATGAATGGAAAGGCTTTTTTTTCCCCTCAGCCATGCAATGAAAAGCATCAGAGCCACTCTATATGCAAAACCCTGCAGCCACTCCCTGCCATGCCAAAGGCTGTGTACACAGGGCATGGAATACTTAATGTCCTCCAGGGATGGGAGCCCACCTCCATCTTATATGGAGATGACTGGTCTGACTTCCAAAAGAGCTGGGTCATCACTTTTTGCAGGTGGTGTCAGAGAAACTTGGGGAAAGAGAGCACAGTATTTCCATGTTGGTATAGAAACAGTGCTGGAAGCTAAGTATTTGTGATAATAAAGGGTAATTTCTGTGGATCAAAGGGTCATGGGGAAAAGGAGGATTTAGTACAGAGGTCCTGCCAACAGCAAGATAGGATTGATGGAGACCATTGCATTGCAGATTGGAAGCTGAGCGTGAATCACCTGGTGCAAAGGAGGTTTATTCCACTCTAAGATGTATAAACTAGTCCATAACCTGGGATACAGGAGGTCCAGCAGAGAGTTCATCTTGAGCACCATGTGGGGCTACAGGAATAAGTAGAGGAAATGCAAAAGACAGCAACAAGCATGATCAGGGGAGTGCAAAACAGACAATGAGGAGCAGTTGAAGGACGTGGAGTGTTCAGTTCAAAGATAAGACATAGGGTAAATGTGATATGTACCTCATTTGCCTGTCTAGGGGGAGAGTAGAGAGGAAGAACAGTGTCTCCATCACCAGTGGTTTACAAAAACAGGCTGCACAAGGAGGAAACGTTATGGAAGTCTAATCCAATGTTTGGACTGGCTGAGTTTTTCAAGGGCCCCTACCTGTTACAATATCCTTCAGTCCTGTCCTTTGTCTGTTCCTCTGCTGCTTAAGAATTGCTCAGGATTCACTCAAGTAGCCCTCCTGATACTCACACCTTAGACAGCTAGTCTAAATGGTGGGTTTAGACCCTATTTAGATGCTGGCAGCTCCCCCCCAGTGAAGATCCATCAAGAGCTTTGCTCAGAATGACAGGCAGAACTCAAAAAAAGCATTTTCCAAGCAGCACATTTGGTGAAAGTCTGTCCTGTAAATCACACCCAGTGAGAAAACTGAGGACTGATAATGAAGAAGCTGAAAGTGAAACATGCCTTCAAAGAGAAAAATAATTAAATTAAGAAGAACAGAATGAGTATTAGAGAAAGGACAAGCCCATTTTGAAGAGTTGTTGTGCTAAATCGCACAGTCCCCCTGTTTGCTTATGACCTGCAAATCCAGAAGGATAAACAGTGTAAAAACACCAGCATAAATGCACTAGAAAACATAGAATCATGGAATCACAGAATGGTTTGAGTCGAAAGGGACCTTAATCATCTAGTTCCACTCCTTGACATGGACAGGGCCACCTTCCACTAGACCAGCTAGCTCCAAGCCCCATCCAACCTGGCCTTGAAAACTTCCAGAGATGGAGCAGTTACAGCTTCTCTGGGCAGCCTGTGCCAGTGCCTCACCACCCTCACATGGAAGAATTTTTTCCTAAAATCTAATCTAAACCTACTCTCTTTCAAATTGAAGCCATTTCCCCTTGTCGTGTCCCTCCAGACCCTTGTTCCAAGTCCCTCTCCATCTCTCTAGGAGTCCCTTTAGGCGCTCGAAGGTGCTCTCAGTTCTCCCCAGAGTCTTCTCCAGGCTGAACATGCCTAACTCTCCCAGCCTGTCTTCATATGCAGAAACATTTTCAGGATTATTCCAACTTTTCCTGTTGAAAATGTTCCCTCTGGTTTCTCCATCACCTTGATTTGCTGAGTCGTTACCTTACCTCAAGCAGAAACTCCACGACCATGAATAAAGGCTGTGCCCTCACACCAGGAGGAAATCTCACAGCTCTAATAAATTCTTATCAAACCAGTCAGTAAGTAGGTGCCAGATGTCCCTCAGCAGTCCTTCCGGGATTGCCAAAGCAAATCCAGCTGGAATCTCCATCCATCAGAGCTCAACCCACTACTTCTCAGCACTGTAAATATGATGTTCAGACATAGCTCCTACATGTAACTCAACAGTTTGCACTTGACTAAGGCCTTGCTTCCAAAAAGGCATCTGCTCCTAATTTAATGGTATCCAGGAATGAAAAACCTGTGTAGCCTATTGACTAGTCCCCTCAACAGTAACCACAAGCCTGGGTAGTTTGGGTCTGCTTCACAGCCTTGGAAGGGCCATTTTTTGCTTGATTAAAGACACCTTACTCATCAGGCATTTTTGTCCCCAAGCAATTCTTCTCCAGTCACGTCTCCATCTCCTCTTCTGATAAGACAACCAGAATAAGCTTTCTGAGCCTGCCATGCTAAGGCTTTCTCTTGACTCTGCAGATAATCTCTGGAGCCCTTTTTTCCATGCCCTTTCTCATTTTCAGGATCTTCTTTAAAGCAGCCATGTGGCTTTCCCAGTGTCTAGCAACAGCTCAGCTCCTCATTAACAGAGAGATCTCTCTGATTTAAGCTACATGGCCTGATTAAAAATGGCAGGGAAATAGTCAAGAGGTTTTATAAAGATGAAGAAATAAGGATATTTTTATTTTTCCTTTTCTATATTCTAGAAATTTGCCTCTTCTCCCAGATAGCAAGCAATGTGACAAGGGGAGATGGCCTCAAATTACACCAGGAGAGGTTCAGGTTGGATATTAGAAAAAATTTCATCACTAGAATAGTGGTCAAGCATTGCAACAGGCTGCCCAGGGAAGTAGCAGAGTCACTGTCCCTGGAAGTATTCAGAAAATGAGTAGACATGGCACTTTGTGATATGGGCTAGTAGACATGGTGGTAATCAGTCAAAGGTTGGACTTGATGATCTTGGAAGTCTTTTCCAACCTTAATGATTCTGTGATTTGTTTCTTTCTGTTTACAGTGAAAATTCATGATAAAAATCACTACAGAATCTGCATTTGGAGAAACTTGTCTATCTGTGTGTGTGTGTGTGTGTGTGTGTGTCTTGTTTTTCACCTTCATTGTCTGAAAAGAGCATGAAAGTTTCAGGAATGAGAACATTCCCTGCAGATTCTTGTCTTTCCATCAGTCAAGGAAATAGGTCCAGGAACACCTGCTGGCACTGACCCATAGTCACCCACATTGTTAACAAAGTCTTTGCTGTGGCCTTTGCCCATGGTCAACCTTCACTGAGCTTCTCAAAAGCAGCTGAGCTTCCAAAGACCTCACTCATACCTGGAAGACATGACCAAGCCCACAGCAGCATTGAACCTCACCTGCAGGGATCTCCAGCTCTTCCCTGGTCTCTCTCATCCAAGAAAAGTTGGGTAATTAACAGAAGAGCCAAGGTGCAGTGTTGTTGGGCTCTTTCAGCCTCTAGCAAGTAGCTGCCACGTGATGTCCTGAGCTGAATAAGCTGATTTCATGCTTAATGGCCCTCAGTAGACTATTTTTCCTCCACCCAACTGTCCAGTTGCTTTTCTGAACCTACATGAACCTCTATCTTGGCCTAGAGTTGATCCCATGCTCTGGTGTCAGGAGGCCAAGCTTCTTGCAGACGTTAGGTTTGAGGACACGGTGGGGGCCAGAAGAGCCCTATCAGCCTTACCCACTGCTGAACTCCTGCTGACACCGAAAGGAGCCAGCCAGACTCCCTGGGATGCTGAGCACAGGCCACATCCCAAACAAACAGGAGGGAAGAGGCAGAAATTGGTCTGTGTGAAAAATGAGAGGGGGAAATAAGGGGCAAAGTGAGAAGGGAAACGTCTGATTCATTATGCGCTTGTTTTGCTTTTGTCTTCTCCAAGGAGGAAGAGGATGGAGCGCCGTCGAAGACAGAGACAGAAGGATGTTTCCTGGCCCAGCCTGGGAGAGGATCAGATAATGGGCAGATAACAATAGAAATGATGACTGAGACGAAACCGCAGCCACTTGCTGTGCAGAGAGAGCAACTGGCCCACCTCAGGCAGTAGAGGCTGAAGAGGAAGAGGCAAGAGCACAGATTCCCTACATGAGATGGTTGCTCCAGTAGGACCTCTGTCTGCTGAGACTCTCCAGGTCTTGTGCACCCCATTGCATGAGCCCTTCCTGACCCTGAAGTCCTGCAGAACTCCATCTTAAGCCCAGTGCTCTTCAAAATCTTCATAGCAACCTTCCAGTATCTGAAGGGGCTACAAGGAAACTGGAGAGGCACTCTTGGTTAGGAACTGTAGTGATAGGACAAGGAGTAATGGGGATAAATTGAAAATGAGAAAATTTAAATTAGATATTAGGAAGAAATCTTTTACTATGAGGGTGGTGAGACACTGGCCCAGGTTGCCCAGGGAAGCTTTGGATGCCCCAACCCCAGCAGTGTTCAAAGCCAGGTTGGATAAAGCCTTGAGCCACCTGGTCTGGTGAGAGGCTTTCCTGTTCAGGGCAGGGGTTTGGGACTAGATGATCTCTAAGGTCCATTCCAACTCCACAACATTCTATGATTCTATGATGAATGACTTTGGCACAGGACTTAAAGAGATGCTAAGCAGTTTGCTTATGATACAAAATTGGGAGGAGCTGTTGACTCCCTCAAAGGCAGAGAGAACTCACAGAGAGACTTTGATAAATTAGAGATCTGGGCAATTACCAATTGTATCAAGTTCAACAAGGGCAAGTGCTCTGCTCTGTGCTGGTGTGTCTTTACCTTCAATATTGTGTGCAGTTTTGGGCATCACAACATAAGAAAGATATTAAGCTATTACAGAGTGTCCAAAAGAGGGCAACAAAGATGGTGAAGAGTCTTGAGGGGAAGCCATATGAGGAGCAACTGAGAGTGCTTGGTCTGTTCAGCCTGGAGAAGAAGGGACTGAGAGGAAACCTTATCACTGTACACAACTTCCTCACAAGAGGAAGTGGTGGGGCAGCACTGATCTCTTCTTTCTGGCAACCAGTGACAGGACCTGATGGAATGGCCTGAAGCTGTGTCAGGGGAGGGTTATGCTTGATATTAGGAAGAGGTTATTCCCCAAGAAGGTGTTTGGGCACTAGAACTGCTCCCCAGGGCACTGGTCATGGCCCCAAACTTGAGAGAGTTCAAGGAGTGTTTGGACAATGCTCTCGTGCATTCTTGGGCATGTCCTGTGCAGGGCCAAGAGTTGGACATGATGATCCTTGTGGGTCTCTTCCAGTTCGGGATACTCTGTGATTCCATGTAGTTATGTGGATTTTTAAAAATTGTTTTATTTATGACACAGAAGCAAATTCAAACCACTGAGGATGGACAGTAACTATTTACCATGACTCTGCCCACCATGGTTCATGGTTCATTTCTAATCTTGCTTTCCATTCATCAGCACTTAAGAACTGCTACATAATACTCTGAACCCACTCTAAGTCCCCATCAGATGAGATTTCCACTAATCTGATGGATGCCATCTTGTATGGAGGAGAATGAGAAATAAAATGAAGGATCAATAAATGAAAGTAACTCTGAAGAAAGACCTGTTTTGGTTTCTCCATTGTAAATAAAACTTGCTGTTTAGAGAAGAGAAGAGAAGGCTCAGGGGAGACCTTATCACCCTCTACAACTCCCTGAAAGGAGGTTGTAGTCAGGTGGGGGTTGGTCTCTTCTCCCAGGCAACTAGCAGTAGGACAAGAGGGCACAGACTCAAGCTCTGCCAGGGGAGGTTTAGGTTGGATATTAGGAAGAGATTTTTTTTGCAGAGAGAGTAGTCAGGCATTGGAATGTGCTGCCCAGGGAGGTGGTGGATTCGCCATCCCTGGAGGTTTTCAAGACGAGACTGGATGTGGCACCTAGTGCTATGGTCTAGTAATGACGGTAGGGCTGGACTTGATGATCTTTCAGGTCTCGTCCAACCTGGTTGATTCTATCATTCTATGATTCACACATCTTCAGGGGTAAGCATGCAAACACAGTCATATAGGGTATGCAAACACAGATGCAAAAGTACTGGTAGGCAAATGCCAGAGCTTCAGGATGCAGCCTGTTGGGCATGGATGAAAAGTCCAATTGTTCCCCCAGCACTGCCAAGCCCACCACTAAACCATGTCCCCAAGTGCCACATCCACATGGCTTTTAAATCCCTCCAGAATGGTGGCTCCACCACTACCTTGAGCAGCATGTATATGTACCACTCACCTTCCCTGGGGAGAGCGTATTGTATGCAAATACTCCTGAAGCTGGAGAGCTTTGTCCATCACACCCTAGACAATGGCCCAGAGGATCATGTGCACACGTGCACAGGGTTTTTTGTTTTTCAGTTCACTGTAAGCTCCTCTCATCTCAAGGATAAACTTTGAAGGGATGCCAATAGGTCTTAAGTAGCTTTTTGAAACTCCATGGACTTAAAAAAAAGCCTTGAGTCTGACTCTATTGCTATTAAACTGGTATTTAAGGGTTTATAACAAGATGTGTGATTGCTTTTCCTTCCAAAACATGATTGATTATCCTTCCACAACCAGCTTGCTGAGCTGACACGAGAGCTGCCACACCACGGCAGGGATGGGTGTGCAGCAGGCACTTACCTAGAGCCACAAAATATAGCTCTTCACCCAGGGCAAGTCACACAGTAGTTGAACCCAAAATCCAACATCAGTGTCTTCCTCTGCTGTGTCACACTGTGCACCGGGGACTAGTGAAACAGCCGAAGTGGGAGTCACACCCGGTTCTTATTAATAACACATTAATTATTGTGTTATTACAAGTGGCTGTGTGTACTTTATGAGGACGTATCCTGGCAGCAGCATCTTTACCAGGTTATTGAGCTTGAGTGAAGAAAATAGGAAATGAGTAAATTCATTATGAGTTCAAAGGAGGTCAACAAGCTGATTAGAGAGATGGAGCACCTCTCCTATGAGGAAATGCTGAGATAATTGGATTAGTTCAACCTGGAAAAGGGAAAGCTTCAGGGTGACATAATGTGGCCTTCCAGTACCTGAAGGAGCTTCAAGAAAGACAGAGAGAGACTATTTACAATGGCCTGAAGTGACAGGACAAGGGGGAATGGCTTCAAACTGAGAGTAGGTTTAGATTAGATACTGGAAAGAAATTCTTCCCTGGGAGAGTGATGAGGCACTGGCACAGGTTGCCCAGAGAAACTGTGGCTGTCCCATCCCTGGAAGTGTTCAAGGCCAGGTTGGATGGGGCTTGGAGCAACCTGGTCTAGTGGAAGTTGTCTCTGACCATGACAGTTGGAACCAGGTGATTTTTAAGGTCCCTTTCAACCCAAACCATTCTGTGATTCTATGATTCTAAGCAGTAGAAACCCAAGCTGGCACATGTGCCTGAAAACATATTCTGATCCTTCCTCTGCACAAGAAGTCAGGAAGAAAGAATAAGCACAGAATCCCATCAAGAAAGGAGCTGAGTGCACCTGATGGGGTCCATCCCCCTCACACTAAAGACTGCTCCAAGAGGGAGTTACAGTGGGCTTGAAAATACTGGTGCTGATGACTTTGGCCAAAGGATGGTTGTCATGTGGGCTGGAGTAGCCAAGTGAAGCCAGGCCATAATACTCAGGGGTGATGCTCAGATACGGCTGCAGATGTTCTCCAACCTGGGTTGACTACCTCATTGATGCTCTTTCTACTGCTGGATACACTAAATCTAATATGCTTAATCCTACCTGGCAATATACCTCATGTTGCTGCATCAACATAAATTCAATGTGCTTCTCTCTTCCCATGTAGCAGCTGAGGTAACTCTGACCCTGTTGCTATCAGGGAGATGGTTTAAACCTCAGGAAGCAGTGTCTATGACGCCACATTCTCATGTTACTTCAGGTAGGTAGCTTCATTTTTCCTCCTCATCCAACTCCAGAAGATTTTTAAGCCACCAGCTACTTAAGGATGCTCAGTTGTCTGGGTTTTTTGCAAATAGATGTCTAGAGATGTAGAAAAAAAAGGGGGAGAAAAAGACCCTGGGAACCCAACTAGTGTATCAGCCAGTGAAACACTGCCCAGGAAAGCACTGTTAGGGATGACCTGCACTGCAGGAGAAGTCTGGGCTTAACCTACTACCAGCAGCTGGGCAGTCTCACTGAAGAAAACCAGGTCTGCCTGCACCTTCTGGAGCTTGCAGAAGGAGCCAGAGAGGACATTTATCCTGACAAGAGAGTACTTCAATTACAAATATTGTCTGGAGGGGAGGAGCAGAAATTATGTTCATTAAATTGCTGGTTGAAAATAGCCTGCTCAGTTTGGGCTGGTAGCCCCTCTCCACCACCCAGCCAGCCCTCCCTCCCCACTCCGTGCTGGAGAAGGGCTGCTATCTCCTGAGAATCCCGATAAACCCTCCTCTCGCACCCTCCCCTTCCCCCCCCCCCCAATAAAAGTGAGCTGTCTCAGTGCTAGGATGCAGAAACCACTTCCAAGCCAGCATTACATCAACATTGCAGCTGATAAAGGGATGCACAATGGAGTGTTAGACTAATAGAAAAACACAGCTCAGATAAGGCAGGCTCCTGATAGCCTGGGCTGATGTAAAATGCCATTGTCTCCCTTTCTGTCAGCTGAGTCACTGGAGTGATAGGGAATTCCAGTGGCAACGGGCAAGGCAGGGGTCAGAAACCACAAACCCTGGGCAGAACAAATCCCCCAGTGTGGGCACTGGTGGGCAGATGGAGCTGGGGTGGTGGCAGGACATGGCTGAGGGCACGGGTGGTGACAAATGCTCTACAGCTGTAGGGATGGGGAGCAAGGATGGAGGATAGAAATGATCCAGTCTTCAAGACTGCACCAGACTCTGTGTGCAATCCTCAGCACCACCAGTCCTGGCAGGGAACCCACCAATTTTGGTGGCTTTTCCTTGCTGTCTCACCTCCCTCCCACTGCCTCACCCATATTCTTAAGTCATGGAGGGTGGGAATTCAGTTGGAGAATTCAGGGGAGGGGATGCTGTGGCACTGCTGTGGGCAACTGCAATCTTTCAAGTTCCTTTGAGTCAAGATGATCTCTTCCATGGGGGCTGAACAGGCACAAGAGGGCCCAAATATCTCAAGCCAGTGCCTCATACTAATCCAAATGATAAGGTGGGAGAGGCAGGGAGAAGGACACCGTGCCCGCACCCAGCCGGGTGCTCGGAGCCAGGGGAGGATGTCTGTCTCCATCCCTCCTGTGAACGGGAACTCCCAAATCCCGCCGAGGGCTGCGATTAGTCCTTGGACTGGCGGGTGAGGGTGTTTTTCCCTCCGTGGGCTCTGCTCTCGTTTTCCTGTGCTGCCCTTTGATCTCCTCTCACATGGCCCCAGCGTGTAAGGCTGCCCCAGAGGAGGAACTCCAGATTACGTGACAGGGTTATGTCATTTTTCCAGCGGACGTGCTGGCCTGGCTCTTGGTTGAGAGGCCTTTTTTTAGTGCCAGCACTGTACTCATTGGCCAGACAGGTCCTAGAGAAACCCTCTGGTGAGGATACTGCAGAGATCTTGTGTGGCAGAGAAAATCTAGGCCAGACAGATGGGACCCAGGACAGGTTCAGGAAGCAAACCTGGTCTTTCTCTTGGTGTTTGCTCACACCTCTGTGGAAGTATGAGGGGTCTGGGCCTTCCACAAGGCAGCTGGTGCAAGATCAGCCCTGGATGGAGCCCCAGTGTAAAGCAGAGCATGGTTTTATGCTGGGAATGATGGATGCATCTTACCCAAATCCTTGGTGGTGAAGCAGAGCTACAAGGACATTGCACATTACAAGGGTGGGAAACAGGAAAGTCCAGTGATGGAGAATCAAGTGTGGCTGAAAGTCTTCATAGATTGCCTTTCTGTTTCAGCAGAAGCAAAGACTTTCAAACAAAAAAAAAAAAAAAAGTAAATAAAAAAAGTTTGTTTTTAACAAAGCTTTTGTACACATCTTTCTTCTGAAAAATTTCTGATTAAAGCCTTTCTCTTCTCCACAGACTAGGGACTTTCTTACTCATCTGGACACTTGGGGACCATTTCCTCATTAGCCAAAGGTAGAGTCAAAACCCAAACCATTGACAAGTGCAAAATAAGAGGATGGATTGTGGAGATTGTGGAGATACAGGATTGTGGAGAAGACAAGATGTCCAGGCAAAGCTACTGAAGGTGAAGGATTGTGGAGGAGACCCTGTCACATAAGGAGCTCTGACTCTTGCATCTCAACCCTTTCTTTGTCTCAATAAACTGATGGTGACCAACAGCCTCCCATGTCAGTCCCATCGGAAACTCTTGTGAATATGTAAACATCCAGCCTGAACCTGTTTCTGATACCAGCTAGATGGATGGAGGACGCTTTCCTGTCATAATGCCTGGATTTAGTGCTTAGGAGTACAAAGAAGGAGAGAAGGTTCTCTCCATTTGGGAGAGGGGTGAAGACTCAAGCCCCCTTGCTCATCAGGACTGCTGGGGATAGAGTTTGTGCCCTGGTTGCATTGATTTTCAGAGATGTGCTTGTGAAGGACCAGTGGTTTTCCAGAAAATGCTCCCAGAGTTCCATTCTTCTGTCATGGAATCCCAGAATCCCAGAATGATTTGGTTTGGAAGGGTCCATAAAGACCACCTTGCACTAGACCAGGTTGCTCTAAGCCCTGTCCAACCTGGCTTTGAGCCAGTCAAGGTGACTTGTTAGAATCATAGGATCATTAAGGTCGGAAAAGACCTCCAAGATCATCAAGTCCAACCTTCCATTTTGGAAATACTTTGGTAGGAATGTTTATGAAACAGAGTCTCCAGACCAGATCCTCAAAGACCTTCTGAAGTCAATGGGTTTTCCTTATTGATATGACTGTGGGAGTACTGAGGTCTTAATGAAAAACCCTTTACCTCTCACAGTACAAAACCTGTGGGGAGATCTCTATCTGCAGAGAAATTCGTAGTGTTTCTCCTCCTTGGATGGGAATAAACTGAAAGCTTCAGGAACTTAAATTTAGGGTTTAAGATAGTTTTTCTTACTGAAAATTCACTAGAGCATTGAGGATGCCCACATGGAGCTGGAAAGCAAAGGAAATACACGTGACTCATGCTTTTCTGTCCAGCAACTGGGGATTAAGTGAGTATATGGACTTTGATGATCCTTGTGGGTCTCTTCCAACTCAGGATATTCTATGATTCTATGATATCCGGAGACTGACCTAATCCTGGTGCCTAGATTAGCAAGAGTTAATCTTCCCCTCTGCCGTCATGGACTGGATCTCCACTGACTATTATGGAAGCTCATGCACCCAGAGCCTATGGAGACCCCTCCAATTCATGTACCCAGTGCAGGTGTCTGATTCTACAAGCTGAATCCCTCTCTCCATCCCCTTCTGACAGCACAGGGAAGCCTTAAAAGCAGATAGTTGATCCTGTCTATTTTAAACATTAAGTTATTTCCATGGAACTTCATACGAGGTAGACTTGGCTTTTCCTTTCTCTTTTCCCTCCAGATATACCCATGTGTTGCCTCCACATCAGCATGAGGCTTACAGCCCACAAAAGATCTCAGATCATCACCTACAGTTGTGACTGATCACCTACTCCCAATGTAGGTCTGTTTACATGGATAAAGAACCACTGATGGATCTTATTTTGAAGCCAACTCCAAAACTATTTACATCATACATGTGCTGGGAGAGGAGCTCCCGTCACATGGGAGGATATGAGGATAAACCTTGAAGAGTGCAGCTGGGCTGTTGCAGGCAGTTTAGAGCCAGAGAGCCAAGATCCCACCCTTAGGGGATCCTCATCCCTTTCCAGGAGAGACAGAGACTGCTGAGTTTATGCTGGGGAAGAAAAATACAGTCTGGCACTCAGCTCTTGAAAGGTTTCCGGCCCCTGGATTAGATGACCTCAGTATGCCTTTTCCATATCTGCTACCACAGATATAAGCCTAACTTGAGCCTTCTGGGAATTTTTGGACAAAACTACTCTTTTTTTTCCCTGTTTGTTTAATGGGGAAAGCCACTTTGTGTAGTTATAATTATTATTATTGTAGTTCTTCTAGTTGTTGTTATACTTCTATATGGAAATGCACTTTTTTTCAGTGAATCCTGTAAAAATTATCAGTATTGGATAGGATTTCTGCTCAAAATAATCATATTTCACACCCAATATCTTTGAAGGCATTTACAGTCCCAATCAGGCATTTAATTCTCCATTTCTCAGTACAGGAATCTCCTTTTACTCTTGGACAACTCATTTTAATGTTTCTCCATGACATTCCAGGTCTAGGCACAAGGGTTGTGGCTTGCTGCTTATAACCAAATGTTAAATCATCTTGTCTCCCTGCCCCAAACCCCTCATAGCTCAGCGGTCCTGGCATCCTGTGCAACACCACATCCTTTGAAGGTAACACAGAAAGGGAAGACATCTGTGGCTTGGAGCAAACTGTGGTGTGTTCCCAATTTCTCTCCTTGAGGATTAAAAATGATTTGGACATGAATCAGTCAGAGCAAAGATGCTGTCGCTTCCGGGTGGTGTCTTTCCATGACCTCTGCCTGCATAGGTGTGAATACAGATCTGTTATGATGCTCTGTAATGGAAGAAAGTTTTCGTATTATTCTTTATGAAATCTGGAATTGGGTTCTTTACGGAAAACAGGCTGGCTTCATTTTGGAAGTGATCAGCGTGGCATGCCTTAAAACATCTTGCCATACAGCATCAAATGCATTCATAGCATCATAGAATCATGGAATGGTTAAGATTGGAAGTAAGTTACCTAGTCCAAACCCCCTGCCATGGGCAGGGTCACCTGCCACTAGACCAGGCTGCTCCAAGCCCCATCCAGCCTAGCCTTGAACACTTTCAGGGGCAGGGCAGTCACAGCTTCTCTGGGCAACCTGTGCCACTGCTTCACCACCCTCATAAAAAAAATTCTTTCTTATATCTAACCTAAATCATTCCTCTTTTAGTTTCAAGCCATCACCCTTTGTTTTATCTCCTGCACTGAGATGAAACTGTAAAGTATCTGGAGCCCAATCTTCCCAAAGTCATTATTGGATGTCTTGGCCCGTCTTAACAAATTGATTTTCCTGAAGAAGACATATCCCAGTCTGTGTATCACCACCAGCAGCCTCCTGAGAGCAGCTATGGGGTCAGGAGAGATATTAGCAAGCAGAAATCTACTTTTTGCCACCAAACTGTGGCAAGAAGAAATTCTCCATGCAGCAATCATTGCCACTAAAAATACATGCTCATGAAAGCAGTTTGCAAGCATAATGATGTTCAAGCAAGTTGTAAAGTCCAGGTTGTTTCAGTTTGTTTTGCTTTTCCTGGAGGGAAGGAGTTTCATTTTCAATCAATATCTTTATGTCAAAGTCTGGAGTCAAAAAGACTTGTGACTTGAATCAATTTGAAACTGCCCCTAGGGAAAAGGAAATTTTGCATTCAAAGAAATTCTAAACCAGGTTGTGTTCATTTTATACATGTATTTTGAAGGAAAGCAATGACACTCAAAGCATGTCCTTCCATGGGTGCGGAAGGGTTTATAAGCTCTTGGGAGGAATTACTACTGAATTCCCCTTTGTTGGTCCAACAAATTCTTTCCCTGCCACAGCAAGACCTATGGGGGACAAAGGATGGGACAACTACAACAGCAGTTTGGGTGCTGGGGATTGTTTGCATCACCCCAATAGGAATATCATTC
>NW_008663282.1:5862-22395 GCF_000695815.1 Acanthisitta chloris | reverse complement strand
GAAAGAGTCCCAGAGCTGGAAGTCCTGGCATAGAAGGAGACCAGGGTGAGCATGCAAAAGGAGGGGGATGAGGATGGAAAGGGCAAGAGGAGAGGTGAGCTGTATCGATTGGTGTGTGAAAGGCTTCTCGGGAGCCCCGTTGCTGAGAGACAGCCCTGGGAGATGCAAGGCTGGAATTAATAACTGCTCCATTGGGGCCCTGTTTGCTCTCCTTGCCCAGAGCCAGAGGACTTTGGTCGCAGCTTATCACACAGCCAAAAGCCCCAGGAATGCAGTCACAGGCAAATGTGCATGTTCACACGACATCTATTAATCAAATGGCTCCCCCACCCTTTAACCCTTTGCAGGTCAGGGATGGGGGAGGAGGTGAGCACAGCTCTGCTTTGTCTAAAATCAGGGTCCCAGGAGTCTCTTTTGAGCAACCAGAGCTAGGGGTGGTCTCCTGTGAACTCCAGTTAAGATATCATCCCTTTGCTTTGCATCCAGAGTTCTCTGAAATGCTTAGGGAATTTGTTTTGGTACCTGCATCTGAAGACATCCCTTTTCAGTGGAAGCTGAGCACCTAATCACCTTAAAATGCCTTGAAAGTCTCAATCATTGGCACTAAAAAAATAGCACAGACTTTTCTTCCTCTTCACTCTGTTTCAAATTTTAGGCATTGTTTGCACTCACAGCACAGTGATTATTCTACAACTTCCCTGAGCTGCCCATGGCTCTGGTTCCTCTGCTGCTGTATGGGAAGATCTCCACTCTGAACAACATGGAGCTAATCAGACAAACACTGGGGACACAAAAGGTCACTGGCAAATGTCTCTGCTGCTGCTTCCAGCGGGTAGGATTTACCCCAAGTTCATGTCTCCATGGCAAGAACAACCACCCTAGAATTATAGAATCATGGAATCATTAAGGTTGGAAATATCTCTAAGATCAAGTCCAACCATTAACCCAGCACTTCCACATCCACCACAAAACCATGTCTCTAAGTGTTATGTCCCTCTTGCCTTGCTGTTGGGTCTTTTAACCTCTGTAGTGTGCAGAGAAGAGTGTTCCTGACCTGAGACATGAGGCTGAGGAAGATTTTCAGGGTCTTGTCTTATTAGCAGCTGTTTAGCCAGCTAAATTAGCCAGAGAGCCTCCGTAGGCCCTCCATGGTGAGGGAACAGACAGTAGCACCTCCCAAGGGGAATTTAGCAGACCAAAGTCAGGGTCCTGCTCTTCATCATCCCCTGGAAGACCCTGATGACAGAGACCCCAGGAAAACAACACTTGCTGAATTAAGTGTTGTAAGCTGGCCAGGATGGACATTGCTTCGTTGTTTGCCCTGAGATGTCACCTCATCCTTGCCAACACCCTAAAATCCACAGATTGGATGAACAAGTCAATCAAACATAAACAGACAACCAAGAGACCCTTCAGGAAGACACCAGGGATGCTCTAGTGCTACAAGACACATGTGAGCCTGTGAAATACCAGTTGGACATTAGAAGATGGCTCCTACAGAGGACTGAGGCCCTTGGACAGCCTCTCAGGAGCAGCAGATGGGACAAGAATCCCATCCAGCTTGTGAATGGACCCTGAGCAGCTTCTGATGTGGTGACCTAGAGTGGAGGCTGATGCTGCTCCTCCCTGTCCTCTGTCCCCTGTTCCTGAATAAACAGTGCTCAGCGATAAGGTGCCCATTTGCAAAAGGGGTGGGGACTGAGCAGCCTCACAAGTGTGGTCAGTTCCTCATCACCTGAAGTTTTCCACCCAACTTGGCATCTCCTCCCCCAATGCCACCAACAGGAGCCATGTTGGGTGACAGGGTGAGGCTGTGGCTTTTGCCCCAGGCCAGATCAGACTGGATGATGGGGTGGAGGACTTTTAGCCTTCCCATACCAGGAAGGAAGGATGGATTTATGTGCATCATGTCTGAGAAGTCTTTAGCCATTGGTCCTGTCCTGTTTACCTTGTCTCATGAAGGAGGAGCATGAGCTGAAGGAGGTGCTTGAATGCAGCCAGAAGGCATCACCCCAGAGTTGTGATTTGGGGTATCTATACCTGCATTTGGGTTCCTAGCCTAATTAATAAAATCTAGACTTGGCTCTGGGGTTCTCACAAGCCAAAGGTGCCAGGAATGCAGTCCTTTCTCATCAGGGAAGGTTTGCCTGCTAAGGACAATGAAGGAGACGAAGGACATTGTTATCAGCTCACATTTTTAGGTGTGAACAATTTTGAGTTCTTCTAGCTGTCAAAGAACAAAACACATCTTATGGAATTGAATCGGGTAATTTCTGAAGCATCACCATGCTCCATCTGTGTTTTGAGCCTTGAAAATATCCCCCCTGAGATCCAACTGTACCTAAAAGCCTGGATTCCTTTTGAATGAAACTAATCCAAAAGATTCACTACAGCCGTTAATGGGTCTTTTTGCCTGTGGGACCAGAGTAAACCCCTTCTGACCCTTGTGCAGTGCGGACATCACATGCTGAAGACCAACATTTGGCTGCATTGTCATACTCCTACATGGCTGCTCCACTAGATGATGTAGACTCCTGTTGCTCTTCTAAAAATTATTGAGTAGGATTTGCCATATGTTTGTGTAACAAAGGGACCTAGTGGGGTCCCTGCATGAAAGACAAGCACTAATAAGGACTAACTGTATTATAGGATCCCATTCCTTATTCCTGACCACTCAATGCACAGAGAAAAAGAGGTACAAGCAGGAAAATAAATGTATTATGAATTCTGCAGTTCAAACAACCTCCAGCAAACCAGGGATTAAGAAGGAAGGGGCAAAAAATAAGACCAACCCACAAAGCAATTTGACACTTCTACCTGTAAATAATTATTCATCCAAACCCTAGTGATAAGGACATGACACTGTCCATGCAGATTAGAGGTCCTGCTGGAGAAGTAAACCCTTCTTGCTTTCCCTCTTCCCTCAAAGGCCTTATTGTTCCCAAAGAGTTAACTGCAAAGCAGGTCTGCAATTACCCGGGAATAATGGGGTGTGATTGGGGCATTAAAGAGCTGGAATTGATTTTTTTTTCCAGGCTTTCAGCTCTAGAAGCCCCTCCCTGACTTCCTGGTAACTCATGACCAGCAGGGTCAATAGAGCAGAAATCCTTCTAAAGGGCCAATCTGTATTTGAATTATTTAAACAATGTAGTACAGCCAAGTTAAATGGAGCTTATCAAATGTTACACCTCTCCAAGCACAATTGGAGACAGAAGGATATTAACTGCTCAATGCTCCACAATGGCCCCAGAGAGAGGAGGTGAGAAAAAAGGGGAGAGAAAGAAGGAATGAAAAAGAGGACCAAGTCAGGGTGATTTGGGCAAGGGGAGAAGCAGGTGTCTGTGGCAGGGTCTGGCCAGGGATGATCTCTCCCTTTCTCCTCTTCCCATGGAGTCCTTCCATGTTTACCCAAAATGGGTTGGCTTTATCATCCTGATCCAAGGGAATTACAAACCCTGACTTGGGCTTTTTGAGCCCTTAATCTACATCATCTCTTCCCCTCAGGATGAGAGAAAATGGGGGAAATGGGTTAGGGGATATGGGTCTTTTCTTCACCTTTCCCAAAAGGAAAATAAGGAAGGAGTTGTTTTCATGTCCCGACAGGTTGTTATCCCTGCATGCACTTTGCCCAGAAAGGGCTGAGACACAGAGCTGTCTGCAGGGCACAGAAGGAATAGGAACAGGAAGATAAAAAGCATAATAATACTAGGATTTTCCTTCGAATTTGGGAGTCAAACAACAAATTCTCATCTACTTAGAGAAGCTAAGGACAACTAGAGAAATCCAGCTTGCCAAGCAGCCCCAAAAGACGGCTGAGAATATTTTGTCCCATAAAAGCATGGAGCTTGCTTAGGTTTGGGAGCTGAGAATTCATCCAGGAAAACAGTTCATGATATTTTGCAAAGGTGAAAACTGACAAGAAAACACCTGGATGTTTTTCTGGCCATTTATCCTGCTTCATCCCAACACTTTGGAGGTTTTTCAGGTGACTGGACCTGCATTGGGAAGCTCAGGGGTCCCAGGTGGATAGAGAGGGCAAATAGTTCACAGGTAATTCAGGCACTGACATTTTCACATGACTAATTTGACTTGGAGAGAAAACAAATGTTTGCAGCTAAGAAGCAAATAGATCCCAAAAGAGCCTGAATTCACTAGATGATGTATGGAGGGGTGAGAAATAACTCAGCCACAAGCAGTAAGGATATAGAGAAAAGGATACAGGGGGAAAGGATTTGTAAATTATTCATGGACCAAAAATGTATAAATACGGGTTAAGTGACCCACAGAGTTTTTATCAGAAACCCTCGCGTTTAAAGCAAAAAGAGGGTGAAAAAGCATATTAACAACTGTCTTGAGGACACATATCCTTCACTTATACATCTACTGTGCTGCCTCTGAGCTAATTAACTCTGTCAATTAATGGAGACTCAGGTATCAATGCCCCAAGAGCTGACTTTGGGGGTCAGGGAGCCTTTGTCCACTTCTGAGCTGAGCTGCTGTGCCCAGACTGGACCTTCAGCCTGACAGCAGCGGGTTGGGAATGTGCAGTCAGCCAGAGCTGGCCAGGAAAACCCAGAGGGAAACATTTCCTGCTGTGAAAGGCTCTCCCATCCAAACTGGAACATTTCAGGAGACATTGCTGATTTCGCTGAGGGTGATTTTTTTTTTTAAGAAAAATAATGAGGGGAAGGAGAGGAAAGTTTTCCTGACTCTGTTCCATCCTTTTTATCAGAAGTTAGGACTATAAGAAGGTGCCTCACGGCTCAAATCCAGCCCAGTGCTATCTCACTATTTGACATTATTTGTCATTTGTGGAAGAATTTCAAAATGTTTAGATTTCCTTATGGTTCAAAATGAAGCCCCAAACTCAACCCTTCCTCCCCCTCCTCACCAAGCAGCATTTGCCATCCTTCCCCAGCCGTGTTTTTAGGAGTATCTTTTGCTGCAAATCCCAAACTGGGTATTTTGGGACAATGTCTGTAACTTCCAGCTCAAACACAACCACGCACTGGGTTTGCTTGCTTGGCTGTGACACATCCAGCGCCAGGCACCCTCTGCCTCCCCATGCATGGGGGGTCCTGTCCTTGCCAGCTCTGGATGTCACGTCTTCCACGGGTTCTTCCACCTTGAACAATGATGAAGGTCACCATCACCAGCAGCCCCTGCTTTTGCACATGCCTTCCCACCCCGTGGCACCAGGAGATGTTGGAAAGCGATGGGATGATCACAATATTGAGAAAGCTCAACCCAAGCAAATGGAGGATTTATAAACTCCTGGCCTAGCCCTCAGGCTGCAAGGTCACCCCTTATCTGAGTTTGCAGAGGGTTTGCAAAGTGCTGGCAGCCCTCCAAATATGTTTGGGAGTTTTTTACTCTAACCTAAGGCTGCTGGACTCCCACATCTGACATTTTCCAAGTGCTGTTAAACGACGAGGCAGCGACCAGGAGCAATATGTGATCCTAACAGCCTGCTAGGATAGAGAAAGCTGCTAGCTGAGGCTTTCCAAGAGCTGTAGGAAGTGTGAAGGCTCAGCAGTCTGGCTGGGAGCTGTCTTCTTCAGTGATGCTGCAGGGTAGAGGGGGGTGCCAGGCAAACCCAGTGCTCATCCCTTGAAAGCTTTTTAATTGCAGCCCAAAGATGGAATAATGAAGTTTTGCAAAGAGGGAATAGTTGGGGAACCTTTATCAGAGCATTTCTGCCTGGTTGCCTCTGCTTTGCCTGCACTGTCATGGTGCAAGACCCTGCAAGGGATCCCATGCACTGCTTTTTGTCCATGGGATGTGGGCTGACACCCCCATTTCACAAAGAAAATAGTTCAGAGTCAGCAAAGGAGTTTGTGGACTTGAACCCAAGTTTTTCAAGGTCTGCATTAACCCCTGCACTGACTATCCTTCCCCTTTGTGCCTTAATGAATTTATCAGTAGCAAGGGCTTAGCACAGTTAGGGTTGTATTCATTATTGGATGTGCTCAATATTGCAAAATAATTTCACAGAATCAGAATCACAGTATCTCCTGAGTGGGAAGGGATCCATGTGGATCAGCAAGTCCTGCTCCTGGCCCTGCACAGGACACACCAACAATCCCACCATGTGCCTGAGAGCCTTGTCCAAACTCTTCTTGAGCTCTGTCCACTGTCCCTGAGGCTGTTCCAGTGTCCAGCCACCCTCTGGGGGAAGAACATTTATTTTCAATGAGCTGAAGTGTCCTAGTTCTCGGCTGGGAATATTTCTGTTCTTTGGGGGGGAAAAAAGGGAAGAGAAGAAAAACACATTGAAGACAGATAAAAATATAAACCCACTTGCCGTTTTACTTCCCCTTTTTCTCCCTTTTACCTTTTTGGAAAACTGAGTATGCAGGACAGGGAGTAAAAAAACAAAAGACAGAGGAAGGAAAACCAAAAAACAAGTGTTGGGATTCTTCTTTCTCAAGAAAACAAGTCCAGAAAAATTCTTCCAAAACACAGTTTCTCACCCAACAGCCACTTGCACTTAAAAATATATGCTTTTGAGAAGGGGAATGAAAGGAGAAGAATGGCTGAGGAGAAATGGGATGTGCTTGAATACAAATTGGATTGGAAGTGCAAAGGGGGTTATTAGTCAGATAGGAAGGATTATTTTACATCTCAACCACCTATACAACCACTTGTATGACTGCCTAAATGAAATGTTGCCTTAATCATCCTGGTCAAAGTCCTCTGGCCACAAGCGAAGCTTGTTGTACTGTGGATTAACAGAGGGGGAAAATAATAAGGGATTCTATATACAGAGTTTTTCTGGCTTTGGTTAGAAACCCCAAGGGTCAGAGCAAAGCTCTGATTTCAAACAACTGTATTTTGAGTGATCCTGTTTATTCCAAGTGTCTGCTGAGGCTTTAACTTCCAGCTATTAATACAAAATAAATAATTTTCACACAAGCTATTTTTACCTCCCTTGCCAGAAAAATAAAGCAAGGAGGCCACAGAAGTGACATGTGTGAACAGCAGAGAGGGAGCGAGAGGGAACTGTAGGCTCCTGTGATTTTTTTTGGCTACTGTATGACACATGGAGCACTGCTAGCAGGGGATGCTGAGGAAGATTACCTTGGCCAACATGATGAAGGATGCTTTTGAGACACATCCAGGGTGGTGAGAGACTCTCAGTGTATGTTAGGCCATGGGGTTTATGGCATCAAAATCTGCTGCTGCTTGAGAGAGGGTCTGACCTGAAATTAAGGAGCTTAGCCTCTGTGAGCAGTAGCTGTGAAAGCAGCCTGGCCAGATGTGAGCCTAGATGATGCAGATGTGCTGGCACAAGAACCTGCAGATGCATCCCAAGGACTGCAGTGCTGTGGGGCTGGGTGCAAATGTGTTTTGAGAAGCAGCACCCCACCACAGGGCTCCCTGGTAGAGATCCTTCAAGGACTCACATTCCTCTGGATGTGGGACCCATCCAGGCTGGCTGGGATGCACTTGGACCCACAGCATTTGAATGCTCAGGGCAGGAGAGCAAGAGGTCAAGAGATAAAAGCAGTGGTCAGCTGTGTTCCCAGCAGATGCCAGGGATGAGCTGTATTTGCACACCTGCAGCTCAGCTGCTTTCTATGTCAATGGTTGTACACTCACAGCCCACTTACCCTCTCCACCAGCTGCTTTCCTGTTCCCCTTTTTGCAAGTTTATGTCTTGAGCTTACCAGGTCTTTGCACCTGGGTACAGGATTTCAGGTCTAGTGCTGGAGTGGAATGGGAAAGAAGGTCATATGGTGGCAGCACTCCAGTGAACCAGGGGCTCAGAGAGGGAAAATAATTCTGCAAAGCCCCTGCAGAGGTCACCTGACCTGCTGTGGTGGGCCTGAAGAACAACCCTACTATTTTCTCTCCAAAAAACACTTAGAAGTATCAACCACTTCTTTTGTGCCCCATAATAAAGGAGCTTCATAGGGTTTAGGGGTTCAGAAGTGATGGTGGACTTGGGAAGCATCAGAAAGGTGAGAAGGCAGCTAGTGAAAGTGCAAAGGCATTGCCTCTCAATTCCTAGCCCTTAGGAAGAAATTCTTCCCTGTGAGGGTGGTGAGGCACTGGCACAGACTTCCCAGAGAAGCTGTGCCTGCCTCATCCCTGGAAGTGTTCAAGGACAGGGTGGATAGGATTTGGAGCAATGTGGTCTAGTGGAAGGTGTCCCTGCTTATGACAGTGGGGTAGAACTAGAGGGTGCCTAATGTCTCTTCAACCCAAACCACTCCAGAATTCTGTGATTAACCTGTATCCATGTTAGGCACTCAAGTCTCCCTGGAGAAAGGGAGATCCCTGCCCTCTGCTCACACCATGGCCCATCCATCAAAACAAGGACCAGAGCTCTCCCATCTCTGCTGGATACACTCTGCATGGAGTGATGCAGCCTGACCCCAAGATGGTTTACATGCTCAGACTCACACAGGCACAAGGAAGGACCTATAAGATTGTTGGATCAAGGACCTAGGGTTCGAGGCTCCCTTGGGAGCAGGCAGGGAAAGTGATTGCTGTGGAAATGTGGGAGGCTTTCAGTGAAGTCTGGGAGTCTGCAGGGAGAGCACACAGCTGGAAAACTACCTACCATTCACATCTAGGTCCTGTCATTTTGGAGCTGGGTTTTAAGGACCTGTTGAACTGTGTATTGATCAATCTGTCTAACTAGCTTAAACTATCAAGCTAGAAAAAGACATCAAATTATTGAAGCTGGAAGATCTCCAAGGTGAGACTGTGTCCTGCAGAAGGTGAGTGTTGCAGGGAGGTGTAGAATCCTTGTTAAACTACTGGGATGCAGAAGAAGCAGACAAGGCTTAAATTTCTAAAGGAAAAATAAATTAAGATAAGGATTTAAACAGATTTATATCAATTTTGGTTCTGGATAACCATCACCTGCAGTTCTCTAGAGGCATCAGAGGACAATCACTACAAGCCCACTTCAGTCTCATCTTTTTCTACTGATATCTCCTAACAGCCACTAGTCTCAGTTTGAAGGAAGGATGTATAAACACAGTCCATCATTGTCACAAATTATCCTTTTCAGTTTTCCATGTGTGGCCAAGTCAAGACTCAACATACCCCTAGTGCAAAGCACTGCCTTGTTTTTACTGTCAGCCTTGGATATTCCAGGTGTCATGTTATTAGGGTCTTGATCTCAAACAGAGCACCTGTACACCCCATAATATGACCCAATCCCAATAGAATCATATCTATCCTGCCCATCATTCCTGGCACAGGTCAGGATCTCCGGTGTCCCAAAGTACATCTCTGAATAAGCCAAATCTGAGGTCTCACCAGCACCAAGGCAGGAGAGCAGAGGGGCCAGCTGGCCTTCCTGAGCTCTGAGCCATAGGCATCTATTAACAACCAGCTTTTTGGCTCCACTAAGTGCACTCAGCCTGGCTTGGTTTTATTGGCATCACCCATCTCCCAGTAAATGTGATAAGAGAGTCTGATTAGCCATGGCCATCAGACTGAGCTTGGAACTAGTCTCCAGCACTGTCTGAAGGCTCCTGACCACATGTGCTTTCCATGCTATTCTTCCAGGCCCAGGAGAGTCTAATGAAGATTGTCCCTGGACCTCATTGTTTACTTTTAGGCAAGCACCAGAATTAAGACCAATTTAGCTGCCTCTTCTTTCCTTTCTGTTTTTTTCACCCAGCTCAGTCTAAACATGCATTCAAGAAAGAGACTTTTTTATTGCCAAGACAACACATGATAAGGAAAGATCATCTGTTTGCAAGAAAATTACTTCTGTGGTCTTCAGAAAGTGGTCCCAAGGGTCTGATTCCAGCACAGGAACAGCCTCTGGAAAACATTTAAGAGTTATAACCCCCACGATAAAGCACTTTCTTTTATAGTTTTTTATTTCATAGCAATAGTCACAGCTTAAAGATAAGAGCAACATACATTTTGTTTAACTAGGCTCTTGTTCCTTGGTATGGGGCTCAGAGTGAACTGGCATCCATCAAACTCCTTTGTGATTTACATGAATACCTGATTCTTCTGATAAGGGAAAGTGTAAGTCAACACAGTTCTGTTGTAATTGGGTGTTACCTGTTTAGATACTGAACTGTTATCTCAGCATCAGCTCACAGGCAAGCTCCACTTTACCTTTCCTTGCTAGGTGCAGAGAGAATGTCTCCTGCTTTTGCAATGGCCCCAGGTGTCACAATGAGCTGCCTGGAAGCATCTTTTCAAGTCTAGTGAAGGTGGCCACAGGATGCTAAAAGCTCATGTGTGTTCAAACAGTGATGGGAAAAATTACAGAAGAAAAACCCCCAGTTAAACCCCAAATCCTCACTTCAGGTCCAGCATAATCCACAGCATAATCCATGAGTGACCTAGTGAAGATATGTTACCATAATCCTGGTTTGGCGGATATAATGGTTTGTCTTAGTGAGCAACATTTCATACTAATAGTGTTAATCACTAACCAAACCCACTCATTTTAGATACGGAATGACCCAGAAGCTGCCCAGGATTTTCTTTCTGTTTGACATCTTTAGGAGAGCTGAGCACAGGAACCTGAAGAAGGGAAGCAGCGTGGAAGTTGGCTATTAGCAACAGGATGATCTCTTCTGCTTCCAAGCTTTAACACCAGTCTACCATGTTTCTTGTTTCCATGGTCTAGGCCAGGGTCTCACCAAACCCCTAAAGCTGCAGAAGTGTCAGGAGTGGCACAGGAGTGCAAGGATTGTTCAGGAGCTGCTGGTAGAGGGGTCAGGAGACCACCCATCAGTGAAGTGGGACTGGGAAGATCCCTACAAGGACTGTGTAGGGATGTTTGGATGTATCTCCCTCACAAAATAGAAAGTGAATCAGTGATTTGCCAGATCCTAACTGGGATGATACAGAAACACCCAAAAGTCTCTTATTAAGACAAATTGTCCTCTTGGTGTGAACCCACCTGAGTGCAGTGAAGGTGCAGCAATGCTTTGCCATGAAAGGGCTGTTCATGGTAGATCTCCCCAAACCACAGTGATATTCCATGTGGACATTGGAAGGGGCTGCCCAGGGAAGTGGTGGAGTCACCATCCCTGGAGGTGTTTAAGGAAAGACTGGATGTGGCACTTAGTGCTATGGTCTAGTTGGCATGGTGGTGATAGGTCATAGCTTTGACTTGATGATCTCAGAGGTCTTTTCCAACCTTAATGATTCTGTGATTCTGTGCTAATCCTACTCCACTGCCCAAATGGAAAGAACATTGCCTTCTTTCAGCAAACACCCAGGGCTGGATAAATAAGAGGATAGGCAAGGTAGATGCAGTCTTCTTCGCAGAAGTGGTATTCAGATCTTCAGCAAGAATAGGAGTCAAAGCCTGATCCCTCTTCAGCCTCCCCAAAAGCTCAATGCAAAGCTTTGGTTGAGCCCCCTTCACCCAGATATTGGACTCCAGGGTGCAGCAGGTCACGCACCACCTAAAACATCATCTTGGCCATGGCTGGATCTGTGGATCTCAATAGGGTTTGGGTCAGCACCTCTTGGCAAGAGAAGATTATGGCTCTGTTGACTTGAGATGTCCTCAGAGGCTAGAAATATTTGATACTGGGAGAGACCTGGAAAAATGCTCCAGTCTATGTGGTCGGCTCATTTTTATGAGTTTGAAAGAGTTTCTTGGCCACCACACTGTTAGAAGACCAGGATTTTATGGTGGTATAGAAAAAGAGGTGTACATATATATATATTTATATAAAATGCTGAATATACTCTTAGCACAGGAGAGCTGAGGTTTAAGAGGCAATTTCCTGGCTTAGTCTAATTTTCTCACTAGACATTTTCTTTCACACTAAGTGAAGTTCTGACTGAATAAAAGAACCGCTTTTCCTCTTATCTGTTGTTGCTCTTATCTAACTCCAGGAAAAGACTGGGAGCAGAGACAGCCAGGGCTTGCCATTTACAGCTCCCCTTCTCGCTATTCCCCTGGGCTTGCAGCAAATGCCAGGAAAATTTGTTGAAAATCAGACACAAAATAAGTCTTTTTCCTGGTTATCTGGAATTTTTTTAGGGGGAACTCATAAAATCTCCTAGAGACCCAAGTGAAGTGGTTTCACTGTGACCTTTGTGGAGCAGGAACTCTACTTTGTATTAAAAGATTCAGGTCTGTTCATGTGTTAGTCTCCAAGGGTGTCATGAAAAGGGAAGGTATAAAAAGCATCAACTCTGTTCATTATTTACTGTCACTCCTTTTTTCTGGTCCTGAGCCAAGCCAGTGCAACCAGCAGGAGCTGAGACCTCAGCTCCCTGGCTGACTCTGCCAGTCACTCACTTGCTGCAAGTCCCTCCACTTATTTTCATAAAATCATTAAATAGTTTGAGCTGGAAGAGACCTTTTAAAGGTTTGACTTGTTTCTTTTCTTTCACCAAAGTCCCTGTCTTGCTTATACAGGTTGTCAGTTTTGGGGGAACAGGATACGTTGGTCCAGCACCAAACACAACTCCTCAGCTCCCACTTCCAATTGATCCTTTTCATGCTATGGTGAGAGCAATGCTTATGCGTAGGGTATCCCTTAACTCAGAAACCTCTTTTATCCTTGGATTTTCCTTTAGTGTCGAGTCCCACAGTTATTCACAGTTTTATCCAAGTTTCCTCCAACTCCTCCTGTGTCTCAAGGGATCATAAGCCCCTTACACTCTCCTTGTTTTTGCATCCCAGACCTTGAAATGGAGTTGGCTGTGCCAAGAGTTGCACTTCTCACTCAGGCCAGTTTTATCCACTCTGTATTTCCACTGTGTGACATGTCTGTACCCTAAATTCACACAGTGCTAGGCACAGAAGTGTTTAGAGCCCTTGAAACTAAATTAGCTCATGTCCATTTTGCTCACAGTTTTTTAGATTTATCCTTAATTCAGGGTTCTTAAAGCCCAACTCTTTGCAGCACTCTGCTGGCTCTGGCAGCACCAAGCAAAAAAACACCACTAAAATAGGTCCTTTCTCACTGGACACAGATGTCCTGGCAAGAAAGGCCCTGTTCCATGGTCAGCTGGGTATTACAGCAATCTCAAGAACAGAAGGCTACAGGGAGATCTTAGAGCCCCTTCCAATGCCTAAGGAGGCTCCAAGAGAGCTGGAGAGAAGCTTTGGACAAGGGCCTGGAGTGACAGGACAAGGGGAAATGGCCTTCCACTGCCAGAGGTCAGGGTGAGATTGGATATTCTGCTTGTCCTCCCAGCCCTCTCCCTCACCTCCTGGGGAACTTTGGGGAAGTCTCCTGCTTTGGTATTTCCCTCCTATAAAATCTGCTGACATCTGCTTCCCCTGAGACTACCTACTGAAAAGGGATGTACAGCATCATGAAATAATGGGGATTAGAATGACATGGCTCTTCTCATTTGAACCAGACACAGATTTAGCCACAATAATACCACAAGAAATCTCAGTCTGAATATCTTCAATACACTGATCTAATTTAACAAGAAACAAAAACCTGGAGTTAAACAGCAGGTGGGTTTTATCACCTCCTTTATTAACTAATTTGACTGGAATGTCTTTCTTTTCTCTTAAGATGAATGAACCTTCTGCTGACAGCAACTCCCTTGCTTTTTACTTTCAAAGGAAAATTGACGGGATTTTAGGGGATTTTCTGTTAGCAAAAAACAAAACACCTTCCTTATAGTAGAAAGTGTATTCAACTGTGCTCCTGAGACTCTGGAAAACCACAATATCCTTCTGGGAAAGTCACACCATGTAGAGTAGAATTACAGAATGGTTTGGCTTGGAAGGGACCTTAAACACTTCCAGGGATGGAGTATTTGCAGCCCAGAACATTTCTGGTCTCTCCTGCCCCAACAAGTCACAGTCCTTCAGATATCCACATAAATTTGGGCTGTGGTGAGGACAATTTTAGGGTGCCTGAGATCAGGTCAGCATCCCTGCACCTACTTCCCACAATGACCTAAACAGGTCTTGAACCTCTTTAAAGTTATGGTGAATCAGATGTTGGGCACCTTGGCCAATGCCACCCAAGTGTGCATGACCTACATGTTGAATGGGGCTTGGAGCAACCTGGTCTGGTCAAAGGTGTCACTGCCCATGGCAGGGAATTGGAATGAAATGGCCTTTGAGGTCCCTTCCAACCCAAACCATTCCATGATTCTATATAACAGCACTACCTGGTGATACCTTCCAATCAACAGGTTTGGCCCCATCAACCTTTGCTCACTCAAGTCTTCCCAATGTGAATCTATGTGACTCCTCACTTTGGTAAGACAAGGTAGCTGTAAATTCAGCTCCAAGCCAAGGCACACAGGGATTTGGGCAGTTTGGCCTTCACAGATATGTAGCACAGAGAGGCTGACTCACATTATTGCTGTCCAGCTCCCCAAGAAGTAACATCACCTAGCATACAGTCATAGAATCATGGAATGTTAAGGGGTTGGAATGAGCCTTAAGGATCATCTAGCCCCAACCCCCTGCCCTGGGCAGGGACACCTCCCACTAGACCAGGTTTCTCAAGTCTTTATCCAACCTGGCTTTGAACACTGCTGGTGTTGGGGCATCCACAACCCTCCTGGGCAACATGTTCCAGTGTCTTAACATGTCTTACCTGGTTTAGGTGAAGATATAAACAAATAAACATCACCTCAGTGACAGCTAAGCAGGGATAAACCAGTATTTGCTAGTAAAATTCTTTTTAAGCTGGAAACATGTGGCTTGATCTCTAGACAAATACCAGTGTGAGACCTAAAGTGCTCCATCTAGCAGAGCATAATCTGAAGACCTCCAAACCTCCCCTGAACAACCTTAGATTTCCTCATGGAAAATAACATGGTCACATCTTTGCATCTCTTCTAGCTCATCACATGGGCCTGTCCAACCAGCCATCAGTCTAGTGAAAGGTGTCCCTGCCCATGTCCTCCCAGCCCTCTCCCTCACCTCCTGGGGAACTTTGGGAAAGTCTCCTGCTTTGATATTTCCCTCCTATAAAATCTGCTGACATCTGCTTCCCCTGAGACTGCCTACTGAAAAGGGATGTACAGCATCATGAAATAATGGGGATTAGAATGACATGGCTCTTCCCATTTGAACCAGACACAGATTTAGCTACAATAACACCACAAGAAATCTCTGTCTGAATATCTTCAATACACTGATCTGATTTAAGAAGAAACAGGGGAGTTGGAACTAGATTATGTTTAAGGTCCCTTCCAACTCAGGTCATTCTGTGATTCTATGATCAATGCCTTTATCTCCTTCCTTTCACCCTTGTGGGATGACACTGCTTGGTCCAGCAGTGAAGGGCATCAGCTGACCCAGGAGATTTGTAAAGCAGAGTGGCAACCTTATAACCTGAATAAAAAATACAGCAGCCAGATTAGTGTTTTCTTGAGACAAGGCATATCTCAAATAATTGGAGCCTGGACTTTACTTCTTCCCATTTTGTGGATTATGAAGGTTTTTTCCTTGCTGCAGCAATAGCCTGTGCTCACTAGAAGTCACCTCTGCATCTTTAAGTGCACAATTTGTGGGCTTTGCCAAGAGGACAGGAAATTAATGAAGTTTAGATGAAGAGCTGCTCCCTTTTCCAGTGATCTGATTATTTATTTTGACTTAGTAAAACCCTGGCAGAACACTCCTGATCTAATCACTGGAGCTTGCACTTGGTGATCCAATTACTGCCAAGTTTCTGGACAGTTGGTTTTGCTTTGATGGGAACATTTAAATGTGTGAACTTGGCAGGGGCTGGCTGACAGCTCTGAGATCTCATTTTAATTATAGACCTAGTGGAAATGGGTGTAAATTGATTGTCTCAAAACACCATCCTGTGAGAACAGGTTTGTCTTCATGGGAAAGATAGAAATGTTTCATTTGGGAAAGGAGGGGAATAAAATACTGTGATCTTCTACAGATCAAAACATCTGCTTCACCTCTAGCCAGTTGTGCAGCCTGTCCATGGCTTAGACATGCAAACAGCTCATGGCTCAGCACTGCGTCCAGCCAGAATCTGTGAATCCTGATACCTGGTGCCTATTCCTACTCTTACCTTCAGGTCTTCACCCCTCTGCCAAACCTGACTTGAACTAATCAGACAATGCAAATGTTATCTGGAGAAAGCTGCAGTCAGCACAGTCACACAACTTCCTTCTTAAAAATGAAGCTACAGACACAGAGGTAACACTGAGACTGTTTTCCAACAGCCTTTTCCAGCCCAAACTTGCACAAGTTTACAAAGAGTAATGCACATAAACTAAACCACAAGTTCTACCTCAACATGAGAGAGAACTTTTTTACACTGAGGGTGGCTGAGCACAGGCTGCCCAGGGAGGGTGTGGAGTATCCCTCTCTGGAGACATTAAAAACCCACCTGGACATGTTCCTCTGTCACAAGCTCTAGATGACACTGCCTTGGTGGGGGAGTTGGACTACATGATCTCCAGAGGTCTCTTCCAACCCAAACTATGCTGTGATTCTGTGGAAGCTGGGCTGAGAACTGATGATTTCAGTGCACTTGGGGAGACAGTCCATGAAATCTGCTTTGCACACTGATTTTCCAGTGCCATCACCCAAACACCATCATGTTGCTCACCTTTCTTGTTCTAAGGTTGCTTCAG
>NW_008663282.1:1216-5831 GCF_000695815.1 Acanthisitta chloris | reverse complement strand
GGAAAGCAGCTCCCAGGATCTGCCTTGTGAGATAGCATCACCACAGTGACTCCCAAAGCCTTTCATGAGATGCCACTGCCCAGTGTTTGCTGATGTCCTCCATTGTCCTCAACCCTGATAACTCCTCTGGTCAACATTATCATCTTATCACCATGGCGGCATCAGCCCTCCACATTTTGCAGGGAGGACATCAAGTTCTATCTGCTGATAGACCTATCCAAACCTATTGAGAAGTGTTTTGATCAATGGCTTAATCTCTGTTTGCATGGTCCAATCCCTCCCTCCCTTGTCTGCTGGATGCTGGGATGAATGCCCCCACGGCTCTGAGCCTGACTACCTGGACAGCACATTGCCATCAAAGATTCACCAATTACACCCTATGGGGCTTTATTACCCTTATTTCAGCAGATGGACAACTGAAGTCCCAAGAGAGGTGCAATTGCAAAATCTCAGGATAATTAAGCTGGGGTTTCCCAAGCCTCAAGGAGATCCTTCTCTTCCAACAGCTCTATAAAGGACCAGTCAAGTCAGGGTGTTCTTGTGCTGACAGCCAAGCACAGAAGTCTTGGCCAGAGACACCTTTCCATCTGAATTCCTGATATCTTTTGCAGACGTGACCATTTGCTAAGCTTTATTTACTGAGCAATCCACTTCCAGTCAATGGAGAGGAGATAAGCACATGTAGAGATCTTGATGAGATCAGGACTCATCTGACAGGACAAGAATAGGGTGAAGATGAAAGAAAAAAGTAAAAGTAAAATTAAAAGCTCATTGATGATCCAGGCTCCCAAAGAGGCCAAATCTCAAGGGAAGAGTTCTCTCTCAAATATTTCTCTATTATTGTTTTCAAAAATGTCAATATAAGGCATTTGGGCTGCAGCACAGAACCAGCAGCAGAGAGAAAAAATAAGAGGGGGGAAGAGAAACAAACAAACAGGATGAAAATAAGAAAAAGATCCATTTATTTTCCTTTTGGTTTTTCTTCTTTCTAAACATGAGAAATGTGAAATTAGCCAAGAATTCTCAAAAAAACCCTAAATTCATCACCCACAGGAGATGTCCACACCTTCCATCATGTGTTCAACATTGGTGGCCAACTTTATATGAAGGAAGGAAACAAAGAGCTTTTCACAAAAGATTTGGCCTCCAGCTCCCAACTCGAGAGTGGCAGCAGTCGAGGCACCTTGTGGGAACAATCTTGACATGTCCCCACAAAGATGCCCCATCTCTGGGAGTGTTCAAGACCAGGCTGGATGGGGCTTGGAGCAACCTGGTCTAGTGGAAGGTGTCCCGGTTCATGGCAAGGGGTTAGGACTAGAAGGTCATTAAGGTCCCTTCCAACCCAAACCATTCTGGGAGTCCCAACCAGTTTCCCACCCAAATAATTCTATGATTCTATGATTCTGTGATGTGAACGGCTCTGCATGGCATCTTAACTCACAACATCTCTGATTTGGGGCTGAAATCTCAAGGCCACACAAAAGGCAGGAAATGAGACAAGGGCAGATAAGGCTCAAAGATGCTCTTCATGCAACCAACCACTGGAAAATTAAAGATTTCAGGGTTTCAAAAAAACACAGCTGCATATTCCAAATGGGATATGAAGTGTGAAGATCAAAGAGTCCTAGAACCATAGAATCATGGTTGGGATTGGAAGGGACCTTAAAGACCATCTCATTCCAACCTCCTGCTATGGGCAGGGCACCTTCCACTAGACCAAGCTGCTTGGGGCAAAAGAGAGAGGAAAAAAACTCACTGGAGACTTCTCCATTATCTTGATATTTGTGGTGGAGACATGTGGCTCTCATATTTTTTAGTACTATTATCAATGGAAGATGAAAACCCAGGAATAAAAGTTCAACAACAGCTCTCTTGTTTTTTGGCTTTTTATTTTTTTCCTTTGAGTGTTTGCTTTTTGCTTGCAACAGTATAAAATGTAACATCTTTTGCCTGTGCTGTGGTTTTCCCACTGCATCCTGTTAACAGTCAAGGCTTTTGAACTGCAATAAGAAGACTGAATTCTGAACAACAAAAGAAGACTCTGGAAAGAAAGAAAACATTTTTACTGTAAGCTAAGGAAAAGAATTCCTTTTTTTTCACCTATAATTAGTAAATCCCATGTTAATTCTTGTTCCTATTATAGTGTCTTTTCAAGAACAAAACCTCAATCCTAAACATAGCTGAAAGCAATTAGAAACATTTAAACTTCTTGCTCTTAGCAGATCAAGTCTAGCTTTGCCTTTTTTAGTTTAACAGCAATTTGTCCAGAAATGTTTTGGAATTTTCTTAAAACAAGGAAACCAACACAAGGAAACAACAAACAACAAACCAAACAAGGAAATCAATGCAAAACCCCAAAGTGAAAGTGAAATTAAATTAAATTAAAAAATAAAATAAACAAAACTGTTAAATCTTGGGGCTTTGTTCAGTCAGAAACAACCAATACTGAATTTTCAAGTTGCTAATTTAGTATTTCTGCCTCTTCCAGATGAAACACAAAGGACATTTTTCTTGATTTTGAGAGGATTTTCAACTGAACCAAAAAATGTGTTTCCTGATGAGTTCAATATCTGCTGTGTATGTTTTTCTGCAGTGAACATTAGATGTACAGTTCCACCACAGTCTGTATGGAAAGCTGCTAAAAAGGGTCTTTTTTTCATTGTCAAACGAAGACAGGAAATCAAGAGTTTCTGTTTTGGAGCCCTTTGTGGATGCTTGAAACCATTTCTCCATGTTGGTTTACCTATTTTAGGGTGTTAACAACTGGAATATGCTCCGCTGCCTCTGATGTCCCACTGGCATTACAGTGAGATTTCACAGCTGTTCTGCCAAAAATATGTAATCCTGTGTTAAGGCACAGGACTAAGTGCTCTGAGACAGACAGGTCCTGTCCTGGATCTGCTGTCCCCCACAATGCTTTTAATCCTCCTTTTCCTTGTCTTCCCAGATAATAAGAATTACCTACCCTGCACTGTTGTTGAGAGGCTTGACATGGCAATCTTTGTAAAGTGGTCAGGGATCTTCTGAGAAAGAGAAAAGATAAAGAGAAGAAAAGAGAAAAATATAGAACCCAGCCTGATTCTGGGCATATATTGCCAAGGAGCAAATCACAGGGAGCTACAGATTATCTTTGAGGTCTCTTCCAACCCAAACCTAAAAAAATGTGAGGCCTCCCAGGCAATAGAATCCTTTTTTTCTCCCAAATATGTCAACTGGTATAACCAAAGCTACATCCTCTCCCTGCACTCCTGCTCCTCCTTTACTACTGCTTTTATCTTACTAGCAAGAATGCTAAGCCAAAGAAATCTCACACTGCTTTTGGGACAAGACCCCAAGAGCAGGTGGAGGATGCAGGCCACACAGTCCAGATAAAGCAGAGGTTTCACGTTCCATAATGACAACAGAACAGGGAGGATCTTCCACTTCTTTACTGCATCCATCTAGTTCTGGTACCTGGCCAGGGTAGGAAAACATGGGGCTGAGCCCAAACTGCCTTCTGCTGCAAGCCAAGAGCTATATTTTGGAGAAGAGAAGGCTCCAGGGAGACTTTAGAGCACTGTGCAGTACCTAAAGGGGCTCCAAGAGAGCTGGAGAGAGACTTTGGACAAGGGTCTGGAGTGACAGGACAGGGGTGAATGGCTAACAGCCAGAGTTCAGGGTTAGATAGTATATTGGAAAGAAATTCTTCCCTGTGAGGGTGATGAGGCAGTGGCACAGGTTACCCAGAGAAGCTAAAGTGGCCCCATCCCTGGGAGTGTTCAAGGCCAGGTTGGATGGGGCTTGGAGCAACCTGGTCTAGTGGAAGGTGTCCCTGCACATGGCGAGGGGGGTTGGAACTACATGAGCTGGAGTTCCCTTCCAGCTCAAACCAGTCCATGATTCTGTGATTCTATACCCTAGCCAGACAGACATTCAAGTCCAGGGCACTATTGCCTCTAGCTAGTTTGCTTTGTTGGGTTTTATTTTGTTTGTTTATTTCCAATGAAAACCTCCAAAACTCAACCACAGTCCAGAACTCCACCTCTCCCTCCTACACTGCCAGCCCCAGGACTCATATCATTCCTAACTTGTGCGATACATGAAAACTCAGAGGTGCATCTGTGCCCAAGCACATTGCCGAACAGATATCACTATTTATTAACAATATCAACATTGCGTTAATGATCTAAGAACAAGTGATAATTAGATATAAATTTGGCAACACACCTGAGTATTCTTTCCCTGTGTGCTGCACTGGAGTTTTGCCTGATGATAACAATATCATTTCATGATAAAACGAACTTTCATGTTACGTTGCCTTTTATGACTACAGCCTGTGGTGTGTTTTCTTGCTTTTCCCCATGGATAACAAAATGCCACCTTCACCCAAGATTTTCCATCCTGGACAGCATTCCTAGGTGGGTGTGAAGCTGCAGAACGAGTCCAAAAGCCAAAGCCAGACTGAGTTTCAGCAGATTTAAGGCCCATCAACTCTGCTGTTCAACAATGAAGATACATCAGCAATATTAACACCAGCAATAATTTTCTTTACAGGACAAACCCAAAAGAAGAGAAGCAGAGGAGGGGAAAACTCTTCCCAATAGTAAAGGAAAACTGGGAGCTTTATTTGTGCAGC
>NW_008663282.1:0-1171 GCF_000695815.1 Acanthisitta chloris | reverse complement strand
GCAAAGCCGGGAAGGTTGCAATGGTGACTTGGCTGGAGAACAGCAGTGCAAGGAGCTTTTTGGTTGGATATTTCTGGAAAGTTGGGTGGATGTTAATTAGGAAATTTAAAAAATCCCATGATATTGCCTCAACTCCAGAAATTGTTGCACAGATCACATGGAAATTAGATATAATAAAAAGGAACTCTGGCAGCACTTCATAGAATTGTGGAATCATTTAGGCTGGAAAAGGCCTCTAAGACCATCAAGTCCAACCATTCCCCCAGCACTGCCAAGGCCACTGCTAACACATGTCCCCACATGCCACATCCACACATATTTTAAATCCCTCCAGGAATGATGACTCTACCACTTCCCTCAGCAGCCTGTTTCAGGGCTGGACAACCCTTTGGGTCCTGCTTTCCTTTGCAAGACTGAGGATGGGGAATCTGGGAGAGGCTGTGTGAGCATCTGCTGGATCTCAGCTCAGTGTCCCAGGCTCAGAGAATTCATCTGTGACAGATCCAGGTGGAGAGAGGAAAATTCACATAAGTTCCCAGCTGCCCCCAGTGTCTCTTGCTGGAGGACACTCAACCTCAGATCACATATTCACCCTGCACCAAGGGTTTTTTCCTTGTTGGAAAAAACTAGACATTGTTCTGCCTTTTTATTTTTTCAAGTTTTCCATTTTTAGAATTGTCAATATTTAGGTTTTTTTGACTGGGAATCTCAGCCAAGGTCAAAGCAGCATCCTGCATCACTGCTCAGTCCTGTATCACTGCTCAGCCCTGCATATGAAACCCTTGTTCATGTGAGAGCATTTCACATGGCTTTGGGCTTGGAAACTCATTTCACTGCATGAAAAACTACTTTGGCTTTGCGGTTTCACTTTTATATCTCTATTTTTTATTAGTTTTCTCCAGAATAGGAGGATTAATTCAACCTCTGATACGTCAGTGCAGAGAGGGAAACACTTTTTTCAGCCTAGAAGGAAATCAGTGACGAAGCCTTCATCCTCACCCCGCATCTGCCATCCAAGGGTAGAGGATTTGGGTCAGGATTGCCCTTTTTGTTCATCATATCCAACCTCAGCCCTGCAGTGCCCGCTGCGTGATGCTCGGAGGGAGAGCAGGGGCATCTCCTCCAAGTCCAGCCCTTCCCTTCCCGGCGGCGACGGGGCTGGCCGGGGCGC
>NW_008663281.1:48827-67258 GCF_000695815.1 Acanthisitta chloris | reverse complement strand
CACGCGCCGCCGCTTCGTGTAGCTCGGCGTCTCTCTGAAAGGCACTGGGGACAGAGAGGAAAGAGGGGTTAGACCCGGGAGCTCAGTTAGAGAACGGAACCGTCCCATGCTCCAGCTCCAAGTAGGCTCAGGAATGGTGTAATGGACTCCCAAGGTCCCTTTGGAAGTCACCCTTTCACGATCACCTGTCCCAGGACACCTTCCGCAGGTGAGCCCAGCCCATGGGGCTGCAGAGGGAGGAGCAACCCAGGACAACGCAGGACCTGCCCAGCGCTGAGTGAGGCCTCAGACCTGTGTCAGCCTCATCCAAACACCCCAGGGCACTTCCAGCTGTGCTGTGTGGCCACACGGGGTATTTTCCCGAGGAAGGTTTTTAGGTTCAAAGCACAAGGATTTCAAGCCGTTGTACATCTCCCTGTTGCCATGGCAACGCAATGCATTTGTTTTCTGCTGAGTTTCAGCCATGTCTGCCCATGGTGTCCGGGCTCCCCGCGGTAGCTCAGCCCTGCTCCTGCCTCCTCCTCCTGCCCTCAGCACCCACAGCCAGGGAGACAGACAGCTCAGAACCTTGGGATCACAGAGTGTTTGGCTGGAAAAGCCCTCTTAGAACATCAAGTCATCCAACACTGCCAAGGCCACCATTAACTAAGTGCCACCATTAACCCAAGTGCCACATCTACATGAGGTCACCAGCAAGGAGGGATGTGGTGGAGTCACTATCCCTGAAGGTGTTTAAGAGGTGTCTGGACCTGGTGCTGGAGGATATGGTTTAGGGTTCAGGGGTTACAGCAGTGACAGGTTAATGGTTGGACTTGATGATCTTAGGTCTCCTCCAACTTTGATGATTCCATGCCAAGCCAAGTTCATGTATCTTCCAGACATGTGACAGCTCTCCAAGAGACGTTTAATCACTTCTTATAGAAAATCACTTGAAAAATCAGGGAAGTAAATATTAAATGGATTCATGTCCTGGTGCTGTGGCTGCTCAATCCCTGGGAGTGTTCCTGGCCAAGTTGGATGGGGCTTGGAGCAACCTGGGCTGGTGGGAGGTGTTCCTGCCCATGGCAGGGGGTTGAGACTGGCTTAGGAAAAAAATGTCATAGCTCTATGTTGAACTGCTCATAGGAAGTTCCCTGTGGGATTATCCTGTTGGAGAGCTGGGAAAAGAAAAGGGGAAAGAAAAACAGCAAGGAAAAAAGAAATAAAAATAGGAAATAAATAGAGAAAAATAGGTATTTATCTTGCAAGGGAAGGGAGATGCCCACGAGGCAGGAGATCCTGTAGGTCTCTTCAGCTCCTGCTTGTCTTGGCTGAATTCAGAGCAGTGCCCCTGTCCCAGCCCTGCCCTCCCCACTGGGACCAGCACAGCCTCCCAGAGGGACATGTGCAACAGGTCAGGGTTGGGTCAGGAGTGGAGACAATCCCAGCAAGCTCCAGTTCCCAGGCAATGGGGCACAAACAGGTTGCTCAAGGACTCCCTGGTAAAAAGCAAGGTACTTTTAAATTCATGACACAGGTCAAGGCAAGAGCTTTAATTCAGCCTGTCAGATAAATCACCTGCTGCTATTCCACGCTCCAGGAGCAGCCACCACCTCCCACTCCCCAAAGCTCCCTCCCAGCACCAGTGATAGCATCCAGCTGGGAAACAACCTCTGTCTCCCATTCCCAGCCCAGAGGAGCCCAGAGAGGCAGGAGGGAGCAGCCCAGGGCTGCTCTGCAGTCACCAAGCCACTTAGCACAACATCAGGTGTCAGAGTCCCTGAATCACACACAGCACAGCACTTACAGGCAACCAGGTCACAGACCAGGTTGTACAGCCAAGGTTTCCCGAGTATCTAACTCCAGAGGCATGTTAAGTGGACAGTGTTGCCACTGCAGAGGCAGTTTGTTGGAAAACAGGATGTAGCTGCACTGCCTGCTGTTACTTCAATTGGCCCCCAGAGCCCAGAAGCTGCAGGTGAGGTGGGATCCAGCCTGGATCACTTGCCAAAGGGGAATTTACAGGCAAGGGACTCACCTGAGTCCCAAGCATGAGTGACAAAGCTGCTTTGCAGCTCTCTCACAGCAGTATAGACCTTCAGCTGATAAATGTGTGGATTGCAAAGGTCCCCAGGTGTCCCCAACCCCAGGACTCAGGTGTTACTCTGACTCAGCCAAGCCCTAGGGAGCCTCAGAGCAGAGGCAGAGCTGATGGACACCTCACCTGCCCTGACTTCAGTGCAGGGTTTTGCCATGGGACTGCCTCAGGAGCTTTCATGTCCCTCTTGTCCTGTGATCCCAGACCTGCACACAACACTCTAGACCTGCTGCAGGAGCTCCATGTCCTTCTTGTCCTGAGAAGACCAGACCAGGACACAACATTCCAGGTGAGGCCTCATAAGGGCTGAGCAGAGGGTCAGGGTCACCTCCCTGACCTGCTGGCAATGCTCTTCCTAATGCACCCCAGGACACCATTGGCCTTCTTGGCCACAAGGACTCACTGCTGGGGACAGGCTCCTTGTCCCCAAGCTTTGGAGCAGAGACAGGGGAGCAGGAAGAGCTCTGGACTTGGCATGAGAGCTGAGGAGCTGGTCCCAGGTGCCAAACCTCAGCATGGACACTCAGCTTCATTATAGGCAGTTTGCTCCTGACACCTGTTGATAGGAGAAGAGCGGATCTGCCATGGTTTGACACGTGAACTCCTGTCCAGGAGGCTCAGGGTGCTGTGCTGTCATGTCATGTCATGCCCCGAAGTGCTGGATGAGACCTGAGACACACTTCGGCCAGCTCTGAGGGCTCCATGCCCAGTGTCCCATTGCCCCTCAGCCTGCCTGAAACCAGTACCACCACCAACACCACAATAATAATACTAAAGAACTGTAACAATAATCATCCTAATAAAGAACTGTAGAGCCTGAGCTGCAGGTGCCAAACCCAGGCCACTTCCATGCTGCTTCCAGCTAGCCAGTCCTGAGGAAGGTCTCCTCATCCCACTCCCCTGAATCCACTGTCCCCAATGGGAAAGGAGGGAAGGGAGAGCAATAAAGGAAAAACCTCAACTCTGTGCAGTTCAGATAATCAGCTTTGAAGATTCTTTTCTACACCTTCTCAAGAGTTTAATCAAAGTGTGTCTCCTGGCTCCCGGCAGCAAAACGAATCCTTCAGTTTCCATGACAGCAGAGCTCGGAGCAGCATCCTGTGTCCAGTCCTGCTCCGGATTCCTGCCCTCCCCGCGGCAAACTCCCAACCTGCTCCCTGCTCAGCCACGAGGGCAGCAGGATGCAGTCAGGGCTCCCCAAGGAGCTCCCAGCCCTGAGATGCTCCACAGGCACCTGCAGCAGGCACCAAACTACACTGAGCTAACGAAGCAAAGAGTAATCAACGCTCAAAGCTTGGTTAGATCTGCTGCTTCCATGGTAAATATTCATGACAAAGAGCAAAGCACGTGGAGTGCAAATGTCTGCTCAGTTCCAGGCTCAGAGGCACATTTCCATTTTAATAGTGGAAAATTACACAGCAAAGCAGAGAGAGCACATGGCATGGCCCAGACTGAACAGCATCTCCCAGGCTGGAGAGGGCACATGGCATGAATTGGAGAGCAAACAGCATCTCCTCACACAAGGCAGATCACTCCCAGGCTAATCTCTCATGCAGGAGGGAGAAGCCACTCCAAGACACCTTCCAGGTATGTTTTATTCTAGGGATGAAACCAGAAGGCAAAGGACAGGATGAGGAGCAGCCCAGAGCCTGTGCCTGCTCCAGGGAGGGACCTGCTCCTCCTCACTCCTTCCCCTGGTCCTGCTTGGTGCAGCTTTTCACAGATTCCACTCTGCATTTGTACAACTGAAAATGAACCTCCTAGATAAAGCTGCTGTTTCTCCTCTCCAAGCAACCCCTGGATGTGTTGGCAATTCACCTAGAGTGGGACTGGGAGCTGAGTTTTGCAGCCTTTCCCTTTACCTGGAATCTATCAGCCTGGTGCAGTTCAGCACTGGAATGTTTCCCATGCAGGAGTGGGTGCATTTTTCCTTCCTCAGTTTCACCTTGTTCCACTCAGTGAGTCAAAGGTTGTGCTTGGAATCTCAGTCCCTGGAGGGAATCCTGACACTGCTCAGGCCTCACACAATTCCATTAACAAAGAGAAGGGGAACCAGAGGAAGCTAACAGGTGTTTCTTGGAATAGAACTCCCATCCACACCTCTGTCCTGGCCAAAATTGCATTCCAGACCATAGATAGAAGATTTAGACTTTCCTTCCCAATTCTAGGGGTGGCACTAAACATTCAGTTCAGTTATGTACACTCAATTCAGCAAGGCAAAACCTGCCGCAGCAAAGTTCAAAGGAATTTTCAGCACATATCAGTGAGTCTCTGCCCTGGATTTCTCATACTCCTTCAAACGCTGCAGAGGTGTGGAAGCAGCTTTGGAAAGGTCAGTGGGAGGATTCAGATAACTGCACAGAGCTCAGTTACACATCAGTTCAGAGAGTCACAGAACCCCAGAATGTTTTGGGAGGGAAGGAATCCTCCAAGCCCAGCCAGTGCCACCCTCTGCCCTGGGCAGGGACACCTCCCACCAACCCAGGCTGCTCCAACCCCATCCAGCCTGGCCTGGAACACTCCCAGGGATGGAGCAGCCACAGCTGCTCTGGGCACCCTGTGCCAGTGCCTCAGCACCTCTCAGCCAAGAATTCCTTCCCAATCTCCCACTTGTCCTTGCCCTCTGGCAGTGAGAAGCCATTCCCTATGTCCTGTCCCTCCAGGCCTTGTCTCAAGTCCCTCTGCAGCTCTCCTGGAGCCCCTTGAGGCACTGGAAGGGGCTCTGAGGTCTCCCTGGAGCTTCTCTCCTCCAGGTGAGCACCCCCAGCTCTCCCAGCCTGGCTCCAGGGCAGAGCTGCTCCAGAATCATGGAATGGTTCAGGATGGAAAGGAACTCAAAGCCCACTTAGTGCCATCCCCTGCCATAGCCAGGGACACCTCCCACCAGCCCAGATTGCTCCTTGATGACAACCTTGATAATCCCGTGAGTCTATGCTCAGAGGAAAAGGCACACCAAGTACTTTCCTCCTCATCCCCAGGGACACCAGGTTGCTCTGGCTCCAACACACTCACTCCTCAGTTCTTAAAGAACTTCCAAAGCCAATTTCCCATGCCTGGAAGCTCCCTGCCAGCCCCCTGACCACAGGTAGGTGCCATCTGGACCTGCTGGTTGCTATGTGATTAGTTTGCAACTGTTCCTTGACCTATTTTACACCAAGAGCCATAGCTAAGCCACCAATGTCTCATTGCATCTGACATGTTTTCTTGTCCTTGTTCCTGCCACTTTTTCAAGAGAAATAATTGAGTCAGTCAATCACAGGTTCACATTCAAACAGGGAAGAATTTAGACTGGCAGGGATCTTTGGAGGTCATCTGGTCCAAAATCCCTTGGAACAGACACTCACTTTTCTCTGGAATTAACTTGTGATTTTCTTGCTGGCATAAGGAATTTTCAGGCTTTTCCCTATGTCCTTCCTGACTCTTCATCCTTCCCCCAAATTTTCAGCAGCTGTTTTAAGTACCAGCAGTAGGTAGGTGAGAAAAGGAGGGAGAAAGGCTGTCTGTGGCTCAGGTTTCTGGATTCAGACACTTCCAAGAGCCAAGATCAATTCTTGGCTGCTTCAAATTGAGCTGATTCTTATTCTCTTTCATTCATTTCAGTATCTTCATAGAATCATGGAATGGTTTGGGTTGGAAGGCCCTTAAAGACCATCTAGTTCGCCTCCTGCCATGGTCAGGGACACCTCCCACCAGCCCAGGTGGCTCCAAGCCCCATCCAATCTGGCCTGGAACAGTCCCAGGGATGAGGAGTCCACAACCTCTCTGGGCAACCTGTGCCAGTGCCTCAGCACCTCCCAGCCAGGAATTCCTTCCTAAAGTCCTTTTTTAGCCACTGATCCAACAATCGTGGACCTTCTGGGGGGGCTGGAACTCTGCACACTGATCCCTGCACTGACAGCTCTGGGCCAATAAACTGAGAATAACTCAATAAAACTCAACAAGAGTCAATTTTGCACCTAATCTAAACTTGCTTTTGCAGGCATTTGTCAAATGGTGATGTCTGGGCTGTAGAAGGACAAATGAGATGACACAAGGAACAAGACTGACCAGAAACCCTGAAAATAATCCTCCACAAAGCAAGTACAACCACAGCAGCTGCTGCTTCACTCCTGTAGCTCTGTGATCATTGTCACTGCTAGGACAGAGGATGTCTCCCCCTTGCACCAAGCCCAGTGAATCAGAGAACCATCAAGGCTGGAAGCGACCTCTAAAATCATCAAGTCCAACCATTAACCTGTCACTGTTGTAACCCCTAAACCAGATCCTCCAGTGCCAGACCCTGGCACCTCTTAAACACCTCCAGGGATGGTGACTCCACCACCTCCCTGGACAATATCCCAGTGCCTGAGCACCCTGACAGGGAAGAAATTTCTCCTAATGTCTAATTTGAAGTATGGCCTGAGGAATGGCCTTGGCAGGTGGGGCTCTCTGGCATGAAATGGCCTTGGCAGGTGAGGATCTCTGGCATGAAATGGCCTCAAGGATGCAAGGAGAGAGGGAAAGGTAAGGAATTTACAGCAGAGCTTTGCAGAGCTACTCCAGACTGAAGATCTAGATGATTCCTTAGTTTGGCAGTCTCAGCCAGGCTGGATAAACACCCTGGATCCCAATAGCCCCAGGGGAAAAGCAAATCCCACTGCCCCTCCCAAGACCCACACTAGCTGCGTCTTCCCCAGCAGCAGCACTGGAGAACCCAGTTAACCATCAGTAACATAGCCCTGGGCTCCCAGCAAGGCACAAGGGGAGAAAAGAGGGCAGAATGAAGATCCAACTCACCAACATCAGATTCTTTGTGGGTTTTGATGATTTCAGCCAGCTCAAAATTGCCTGCAATGATGGCCACCTGCAAGAGACGGAGGGAAGAGCTTGAGCGGCTGCAAGCGGCTCTGACCCTGCACTCACACCATAGACTGACAACAGCTGCTCTGGGGGACCCCGAGTCCAGGAGTGTTCTGCCTCAGCTCCCCCAGGCAGGAGCCCTGAGGTGCAAGCAGGCTCTGAGCAGCACAGGGGTAGCATGTGGCCACATCTTTGTGCGAGGAGAGGGTGGTGAAGGGATGGAGACAAGACAACCCTTCCCTCCCCTCAGGGACTGGGGAGGGCACACCAGGCACCAGCCAGGAATTGATCTTGGATAATTTTAGGATACTCCGACTGACAAGATGTTCTCCAGCCTGAAGCTTTGCACTGATCCTGGCTAGAATCAGAGAATCACTAAGGTTGGAAAAGGCCTCTAAGATCATCAGGTCCAACCATCAATGAGTGCCACCACGATGGTCACCACTGACAATGTTCTCCAGTGCCACATCCATGTGTTTTTGGGACACTTCCAGGGATGGGGAAGTCACTACTGCCCTGGGCAGACTGTTCCTGATGAAAAGTGACTTACCAGCCACCAAGCCCCCTTCAAGGGTCCACAGGACCATCACATGCTCACTCCCAGCTGAGGAGCTGCTCCCACTTGGACAACAGCAGAAGCAGCAGCAGCTCTCTCCAGTACAGCCACAGCATCCTAGACCAACATCAAACATTGCTTTGGCCACAACCCATCCCATGGCTTCCCTCCACAGGAACGAGAGCCCAAATGAAAAAGGTGCTTGGAGAACCCAAAGGAACAAGGGAAGAGGGTGAATGTGGCTGTGCCAGCAAAACTGACAGAGCTGGACTGTCCTGCTCTGGGAGGAGCTTCCACAGATGTTCATGTGCTGGGGAGCTGCAGGACACCACTAGCCTTCACTAAAAGGGTTGTTAAACATTGGAAAGAGCCGCCCAGGGAGGTGGTGGAGTTACCACCCCTCGAGGTGTCCAAGGAAGGACTGGACATGGCCCTCAGTGCTCTGCTCTAGCTGACAAGGTGGTGATGGGGCACAGGTTGAACTTGATGGTCTAAGAGATCTTTTCCAACCTCAGTGATTCTGGGATTCTACAAAGGCAGGTTAACATTCAGGTAAGACTGAAGTACCATGTACTGAAGCCACACTTCAACCAACAGACTAGAGACATCACTGAAACTCTTCGTTGATCTCAGATACTTGGGAAAAGAACCCCAAAGCAGCACCACATCCCAGCCAGGGAGGCAGAACCAACGAGTGTTTCACAACATGGCACAAAAGGTCTCAGAGCAACCTGCCAGGAGCTGAAGGGGCACCAGGGAAGCTGCAGAGGGACTCTGTGTTAGGAGCTGCAGGGACAGGACAAGGAGTAATGGGGAGAAACTGAAAGGGGAAATTTAGATTAGATCTTAGGCAGAAGCTTTTCCTGTGAAGGTGGTGAAACACTGGCACAGGTTGCCCAGCGAAGCTGTGGCTGCCCCAGCCCTGGCAGTGTTTCACTCCAGGTTGGCTAAAGCCTTGAGCAACCTGCTGGGGTGGGAGGTGTCCCTGCCCAGGGCAGGGGTTGGGGCTGGATGATCTCTAGGGCCCATTTCAATCTCTTAACATACTAAGACACTATGCAAAGCATCCTTGTAAAATGACAGAAGCCCAGTGAGATGGGTCAGAACACATGAAATCCATCACTGAGCCTCGGGAAAATAAACTGGGAGATAAGCTAGAACTGCTCCAGGCTGAGCTGCCTTCGATGCCCTTGTAACCCACAGCACCTCAGCCCTTCCCACTCCTCCCAGCACACCCCAGGACCCCTGAGCCTCACAGGATATTGTCCTCACACAGCAGCACCCACAGCTGATTCGGGAATGAGAAGCAGCTGGATCAGGTTGATCCAGGTTCACCACAGGGTGAAACCAAAGTGCTGCTGCCACCTCTGCCTGGGCATATCACACCCCTTGGTTGGTCCAATCCAGGGCTGGTGTTTGCTCAGACCAGGAGCACAATCCAAACCCTCCCAGACACTAAGCCAGGGTGACCCTGACATCTCCAGCTGTAAAACACTTCCCTAACCCTCCTACAAGAGGAGCCTGGAGCACTACAAGGCCCATTTGCATCCTGGCAGCAGCATGTGATGAGGGCTATATTTAAGTCGTGACTCAGAGCATCGTGCACACCTCTACTACAGCCTGGATCAGCACAAATAGTCTTAATATCCTCAGGTCAACAAGGTTTCTGTGGGTTCTTTCCCCTTCCAAGGCCCAAGATTCGTGCTCCACCTCCTCAGCCAGTACTGGAAGTGATCAGTGATGGCTGGAAGAAAGGAAATCTTCCTTCTGCCTTGGGGGAACTAGGCCAGAGCAAGAGGAAATGAGTGAGAATCTGTCTTCCCCTCCAAGCTTGCTCTAAATTATGATCTTCCTGTCTCTCCTCATATTACTAAGCTTTCCCAAAGATCCCAGACACAGACAGGTTTGTACAGGACAAATGACCTAAATTTGGGAAAACAGCAAAGCAAAAATAACCCAAGTGACAAAAGCCTAGAAAAAACCATTTGATCTTCAAAGTGCCTAGGATGAACAACTCATGTGTGGCCCAAGGATGGTTTCCACCAAGACTCTAGGGCCAGGTCAGCCCAAAGTACCCCATGGCCAAGGCACAGGGTTATTTTCTGAGGTGCTGTAACACCCTGAGTCATTCCATGGCATGAGATCAAAGTGCCAAAGCTTTGCAATCTAACTGCAACTTGCCTATTTTTAGCCTTTTAGGCAAAACTCAGTGATGTCTAGGAGAAAGGAGGAGGGGCAAGGTACCAAACACAAACCAAAGGTGCACAGAGCCTGGTTGAACGACTTTAAATCATGGGATGAACTGGGGGTTCACCTGTTTTAATAACGCTTAACTCTTCTTGTTCTGAACTGTCACTGGAGATTCGTATTACAGGATTTGTTATCTCCTTTAGCCCAGAGAACAGAATCACAGGATCATATTGTCTTCAGGGGTTGGAATGGAGCTTAGAGATCATCCAGGGACACCTCCCACCAGAGCAGGCTGCTCAAGGCTTTAGCCAACCTGGAGTGAAACACTGCCAGGGTTGGGGCAGCCACAGCCTCCCTGGGCAACCTGGGCCAGTGTCTTACCACCCTCACAGCAAAAACTTCTGCTTAAGATCTAACCTCAATTTCTCTCTTGCAATTTCTCCCCATTACACCTTGTCCTGTCCCTGCCACTCCTAACACAGATCCCTCTGCAGCTTCCCTGGAGCCCCTTCAGCTCCCAGAAGGTGCTCTGAGGTCTCCACACAACCTTCTCTTCTCCAGGCTGAACAGCCCCAACTCTCTCAGCCTGTCCTCGCAGGGAAGGTGCAGCAGTCCCTGCTCAGCTTAGTGGCCTCCTCTGGACTCCAACAGTTCCATGTCCTCCTGCTGTTTGGGACATCAGAGCTGTGTGCAGCATTCCAGGTGGGTCTTGCAGAGCAGAGCAGTGGGGGAGAATCCCCTCCTTGGCCCTGCTGCCACACTCTATGGCTGCAGCCCAGGCCTGGGCTGGTTTCTGTGCTGAGCTCAGACTGAGCTCATGGGGAGTTTGTCATCACCATCACCCCAAGTCCTTCTCCTAGGGCTGCTCTCAATGACTTCTTAAGCCTAGAGGTGTGAATGCCTCTAAGTATGGAATTATTCTTTCTAAGCTACACACCTCATTTCCTCAGGTGGCACTGCTGCCCATCAGCCTTTCTCCAACTCCCCTCCCTCCCCTGGGCCAGACTCCAGGCACGTTCTATATTTGTTCTAGACTTGCAGTCTAGTCTGGCAGTGCTCCTGGGTCACTCCTCCTGCTCACATATTGCAGCTCCATCTGGGAGGCCATCTGAGCACCAGCTCCAGAGATGCTGGCAGCAATGTGTGCTGCCATCACATGGCACACATGAGCCAGTCTGATGCAAGGGTGTCACTGGGGTCAGGCACTGCAAGGCTGAGCTGTAGACCCAACACTTCCTAGAAGCTCCAGACAGAGCTCCTGTGTGTGAGCTGACCAGGGACAAACAAAGCTGAGATGCCCTCAGAACCTTCCAGACATGCAACATGCACAGAGGAGACCAAACACCTCCTGGTAACACCCAACTTGCAGTCCTTGGTCTCCACAGCACATGAGTATTTCTCTGCCACTACAGAGCACAGGCTGAGCCCTTGGTTTAGAAGATGCAGCCAGACAGAAGAAATGTTCTGCCATGAAGATACCAAGGAGTATCTGTGAATGGTCTGTGCCAGACCACAGGGACATGTGAAGATCATAGAATCCCAGAATATCCTGTCAAGGAAGGACCCACAGGGATCACCAGTCCAACTCCTGCACAGACACCCCAACAGTGCACCCTGTGCCTGGAGCTCTGTCAGCCTTGGGGCCCTGACCACTGCCCTGGGAGCTGTTTAGTGCCCGAATACCTCTGGGGGAAGAACCTTGTCCTGATATCCAACATAACCCTGTTCCAGTGCCCAAACACCTCTGGGGGAAGAACCTTACCCTGATATCCAACATAACCCTCCCCTGACACAGCTCCAGTCATTCCTTTGGGTCCTGTCTCAGGGCACCAGAGAGAAGAAGCAGCAGGAAAACCCTTAGGAAGGCACCTTGGAGCCATTAAGGCTTGTGCCTGGGGAAAGAGGGTATCAGGCACAGAAGAGGGGGAAACCTAGAAATTCAGGAGGAATTCCTGAAATTCCGGAAAGGGCTGTCAGGCCCTGGAATGTGCTGCCCAGGGAGGCGGTGGAGTCACCACCCCTGGAGGTGTCCAAGGAAGGACTGGACGTGGCTTTCAGCCCTCTGGGTTAGCTGACAAGGTGGGGATGGGGCACAGGGTGGACTGGGTGACCTTGGAGCGCTTTTCCAACTCTGTGGTTCTATGGGTGAGGATATTCCTTGTCTGCCTTGTTCAGATGGAGTCATGATGGATGGTGCTATCTAGCCCAGGCAGAACAGGATAGAGAGGACAGACTGGTCCTCCTGGGGAATGGTCAGCCAGCACTGAAGGATGATCTCAGGGGACTGAATGGTGTAGATCCATCCCTGGATGAATCCCTCCCCACCCCTGTGAGTGAGTGTTCCAGGCCAAACTGGATGGGGCTTGGAGCAACCTGGGCTGGTGGACGGTGTCCCTGCTCATGACAGGGAGTGGAATGAGATGAACTTTAAGGTCCTTCCAACCCAAACCAGTCTGTGATTCTCTGATTCTAGATCTGTGTCCAGAACAGTCCTTACCACCAGGTGGATTGGATAGACTTTCCAAGAGCTACCAGGCTCAGCCTGAGGGATGCAAAGCAGAGACTTGTGTGTACCCTCTCTCCCTGGAGTGCGATAGCTGCAGGGCAGGTAGCGTTTCCGGTCAGCAGCAGCATCTGGGTAAGGGAACTGAGGTGGCATCTGAGTCAGAATTAGCTCAGGCTCACACTAAAGACTGGAGGAGGAGTGGGAGGGAGCCAGGAGGCCAAGGAACTTGATCAATTCTTACAAGACAAACTTCAAATGAAAAGAGAGAGTAAACAAATCCAATCAAATGATTCGAAAAGCCTTGAGAGAGTCAAGGAAATAAAGAAAGAGAATCAAAGTTGATGAGGCAAATGAAAACAACTCCTGGCTGAGTAGGCAGCACAACAGGTCCCTCTGATGGCACAGGGAGTGGGGACACATATCCCACATGGGTGCAAGGCTGGGGCATGTCCCCCTGGGCACACACCCCATGAGTGTGCCATGCTTGGCCTCTCACCAAACCAACTTTCAGCCTGGCACAGGAAATCATTCCTGGCCAGATAATCTCCTGGGCTGCATTCCCTCTCTCCAGCAAGGGGAATCCAAGCCCAGAGTTCAACTGGATCATGATAGATACGAGCTAAATAAAGCAGGAGAAAACCCTTTCATTCTGTCATGAAGCAGAAAAGGCACAGAGAAAAATCAAAGACTCAGCAGGGTTGGAGAAGACCTCAAAGATCATCAAGTCCAATCCTTAACCTGTCACCGCTGTAGCCCCCAGGTCTGTGCTTGGTCCATCGTGGGCACAGATGGCACAGCTGCAGACAGCAAGGCAGGAGAGACAAGGAAGCAGATGTTTCCCAGGAGGGGGAATGTATCCTTCCCAGACACTGGGGTGTACAGAGTGGGAATCTCCCAGCTATGACAGAATCCCAGGATGGGTTGGGTTGGAAGGGACCCTAAAGCTCATCTCATTGCACCTCCTGCCATGGGCAGGGACACCTTCCACCAGACCAGGTTGCTCTAAGCCTCATCCAACCTGGCCTGGAACACTTCACGGATGGAGAGTCACTCTCTGGGCAACAAACCGAGGGAGGTGGCAGGTGACCTTGTGCAAAATGAATTCCCTTTTTCTCCCTTGCCCGTTTTCCTCTACTCTCTTTCCTGGTCCTTTCTCTGCCAAGAAGTCAGAACTTGTTTTCATATTTCCAGTTATGGTTATTCACCCCTTTCTCCTTCTCTTTGCTTCCCACACTGGCACAGAGTGCTAGGACTAGGGGGAATGGCTTTAAGCTCAAGGAGAGCAGGGTTAGATCAGACATTGGGAAGAGATTCTTGGCTGTGAGGGTGGAGCGGGCCTGGCACAAACATAACTCTACTGCTAATTTCCTTAGTTTGGGGAAAGTAAAACTCATGAAAAGAAAAAAGTATCTTAAATAGAGTTTGATTGATAAGACTGTGAGTCTGGTGAGAGAAGAAATGATGTCTGAAATGAGGGAGATGAAATCCAGGGAGGTCTAGTAGCAACTGTTACACTTGGAATGGAGAAATCAGGTGCCACGAGGTGGAGAACTACTTTGAGGCACTGGAAGCACAAAGCAAGGGGTGGAAGCAGCAATTAGCCCAAACTAAACACAAGTCAAGCAAGTGGTGACACCACAGAATGACAAATGTAACTCTAGGAGTTGTTTCCACCAGGAGCTCCACCTCCATAATTACTGTCATTTCTACTACGGTGGAGCTTAGAAAGCCAAGTCAGCAGGCTGTGCACAGCCCGCAGAGAGCACAGCCCTTCCAGCCCAACTACCTGAGAGCAGATGGAGAAGGACAAGGTAGGATGTCACAGGGACAAGGAAAACGTGGAGCTGATTAACACAACTACTGTTAGAGACATTCTCACATCAGCTCAGCACTTTGGCAGCAGTTGGGCTGAGTTTGGATGACACATCAAATCAGATCTGTCTCTTTAAGACAAACCAGATGTTGGTTCTGTGTGTTACAGTGGCAGGTGAAGAGTTTAGTTAAGCTGAATGGTAAAACATCAGTGAGCTTCATCATCTCCTCCCAAGTCTTCTCAACGCTGAATACTTACCATCCACATGAGCAGAATTAAATGCATTGATTTCTGTGACATCACAAGATCTGATGCCATTAATTAGTGAGAGACCCAAACTCTACCAGCAGAAATTTCACTTCAATTAGAAAACTCCTCATTCACTGAGGACATTCTACCAAAACTCACTCCTTCTTAGGCTGTTCTGTTGCCTGAGCAACACAACTGCATAGTTCAGACCACAATGTCTATTTTAAAGCAACAAGATAAAAATCTTTGAAGCAAATGCACCTAACAACCTGTTTGTATTGGCCCCAAAGCTGTTAGAAACCCTGGGGGAAGATGACATCAAAGAGGAGTCTTGCAGGGTTTAAGGAGGACCATTCAAAGCATCTTAAAGCCCAATTATACCTGGGACAAGTGAAAAGGAGGCTGAGAAAGGTCAAGGGACTACAAGGGATGCAACGAGCCAGGCGTGAGGAGAAGAGGAGAGAGCATCACCATGTGCTCTGGGGGGAGCCAATGGTGCATGCTGGAGGGACAGGAAAGCTCTGGCACCATGGACTTCTGAGGGTTTGTTGCCTTCTTGCTTGAGTTTCTTCCTCCATATTTCAGAAAGGCCTTTGGCAGTGCTGTCACCTAGAGCCATGGGGACACAGAGGCCAGGCTGGGCTCACCAACCAGTTGTGTGTTGGGTCTCTCAGGACAGACAGGGCTAGAGGACAGGAGGTCATGGGAGAGGCTGAGTGAGGGGTTTGCTCAGCACAGAGAGGAGAAAGGAAGGGGTGACCCTCCTGTGGCTGCCTGGTGGGGTGGGAGAGAGGATGGAGACAGGCTCCTCTTGGAGGTGCCATGATGGGACAAGAGGAACAAGGTGCAGAGAGGGATGTCCTCAGGAGGCCATGGGTCTCCCACCACAGGCTGTGCTGATGGGCACTGCTCCCCTGGGCTGGTGCTGGACACTGTGGTGGCCTCAACTCTGCAGTTTTTATGGTGCCCCAAATTTTACACATAGAATCATGGAATAGTTTGGGTTCAAAAGGACCTTAAAGACCATCTAGTTCCACCCCTGCCACAGGCAAGGACACTTCCCACCAGCCCAGGCTGCTCCAAGCCCCATCCAGCCTGGCCTGGAACACTCCCAGGAATGGAGCAGCCACAGCTGCTCTGGGCACCCTGTGCCAGTGCCTCAGCACCTCCCAGCCAGGAATTCCTTCCCAATAGCCAATCCAAACCTACTCCCTGTCAGTGGGAAGCCATTCCCCCTTATCCTGTCCCTTCAGGCCCTTGGAATAGTTTCTCTCCATCTTTCTTGCAGGCTCCTTCAGGTGCTGGAAGGCCACAGTCAGGTCACCATGGAGCCTCAACTCTCAGGGAGGCATTTCCCTGCATGTCCTCATGATTCAGGCCATGATTTCCTTACATCAAGCCAAACTTTTGACTCAAGTGCTGATAGTCATTTTAAAGGCTTCCTAACACCTCCAACACACACTTGAGTTTCATGGCCAAGGTCAATCCTGCCAGTTATAGCTGTTGGCACAAGTGACCAAGAGCAACATCACCAGAGCAGCTCCACAGCAGCAAAGCCTGAGCTAAGAAACCTTTTGTTTACTTCTGTCATAATTATCTCCCCCAAAACACAAACCTGCTGGGAAGGATTTAGCCTGGGAGGTGAACTCCCCCCAAAATGCAGCAATTAGAAGTACAGAGAAGTTTTTGCCAGGAAAGCAGCAGCTCTGACAGCTCAATCCCAATGAAGCTCAGAGCAATTTGAAGCCACTACCTGCAGACTATTTTTAACTCCTGCATATGCTAATCCTGCCCATGTAGGAATGGAGAAGTTCAAGCAGGAGTGGCATGAGGACAAAAGAACCTGAACAAAATTGACATTTACTGCTCATTTAGAACCTTGTCTGCACTTCCAAAACCTCCACCAGGCATGTTTGGAATGAGCTAAGAGCAGCAATCCCAAACTCCTTTGGGCACACGAGGCAAGCAGGGAAGGAATCACGAGATCAGGTCTCAGCTCAGCACCTGAGTCACCTGCTCACAGCAACAAACAAACCTCTAGATCAATAGCAATGGAAATTATGGTCTGGGATGGGCTGTTTCCCAACTGCACCTCTTGGTAATTAAAAGCCCCAGTGCTGGTTCACATTTTGATAGGCCCTCAGAGCTGGAAAAGCAATAAACCCCTCAAAAATAACAAGTTCACACATTTGTAGCAATTTCCCAGTGTGAATTTGGGGTAAGTAAATGGTCCAGAGCAGAGCGGCATCAAACAGAGGTTGTGGTGTGTTCCACCTCACAACCAGTTGTGTTTCTCAGGTAGTTTTGCTTACACAGTACTATTTTGGGAGCAGAAACAGCACTTGAGCACCACCCACACCAAGACCTCAGATGGAGCAGCCCTGAGGGACACAAGGCACCAGAAACACTACTGAGGAGACATGAAAAGCCACCTTCGACTTTGGCCAAGCAGCAGGACTTGTGGAAAGCCCAGGTGAGAAGCTCCATCCCAAAAAGGCACATCCAAGGCTGGTAAAGTTCCTTCCATTTCTGCTGGGGAAGGAGGAGTGGGAGAACACGTGCAAAAGTGGTGACACAGCAGGAGTATCAAGGATGGAGACATTCAACAAGTGATTCTGAAGCCACTTGAGCACAGAACACACTCCTGGAGCCTTCACTACAGGCCAAGTTGGATGGAGCTTGGAGCAACCCTGGCTAGTGGAAGGTGTCCCTGCGCATGGCAGGGGGTGGGATTGGATGGGTTTTAAGGTCCTTCTAAACCAAGAAATTCTATGATGTCAATGACACTGCTAAAGCAGCTGCAGGAGAGAGAAGAAACCCAGAACAACTTATTTTGACCCATATGGATGTGACCTTGTGCAAGTGAACCTGCTTTAGCAAGGGGGTTAGAGTAGATCTCCAGAGATCCCTTCCACCCCCAACCAGGCTGTGATTCTTCCTACCCAGTGCACTTTGAGGCTGGAATATCCTACCTGAGAAATGATGTCTCCATCCTTTTGAGAAAAGGATGTGTTTGGACAAGGCTGGGGAGCTCTGGGAATGGCTGCACCCACACAGGGGACTCTGGCAGACAACTCATGGATGAAGAGCCAGCTAGGGGCAATGGAAAATGATGTAGGGACAAAGCTGCCTCGGGGAAACAGAGCTGCACATTGCCAGGAGCTGGGAGGACACTCTGGGAGAACTCTGGCCCTAAACCCACCCTGCTCTCGCTTTCCCCTGAAGCCTGGACAAGCCCAAGGAGATGAATCCGTCAGGGCAGACCTGTCTTACCACAGGTCATGCAGGGGTCAGGTCTCCCTGTAGCAGGAGAAGCTCCAGACCGCAAAAGGTAACACAGGAGGTGGCATATCACCCCAGGCAATGAGCTGCTTTGCCTTGAGGGAGATAACCAGCAGATTACAACTCCTAAACCCTCTGAATTACTCACTGCTATCTGGAGCCATCTCAGGCCACTGAAGCCAAGATATCTGATTAACAGCAGCAAGCAAATTCAGGGAGGTACATGCAGAGCAGTGCCCTGGTGGCCAAGCAACACCAGAGATATTTACACAATTTATGTGGGTATTCACTCCCAGCACAGACCTGGCTCTCCCTGGCCTGCCCAAACCCCAGCCCAGGGGTCCCTTTGCCATGGCCATGTGGAGATGGAACATGAGAAAGCACCAGGCTTTAAGTGGGCAGGGACTTAATGACATGCTGAAGTCTGGAGCAAGCAGGAGAGGGAGTTTCTCTTTGAAAGCTGAGAATGTTTCCTGCAACAATCATGGAATGGTTTGGGTTAGAAGGCACCTTAAAGACCATCTCATTCTAACCCCTGCCCTGGGCAGGGACACCTCCCACCAGAGCAGGTTGCTCAAGGCTTCATCCAACCTGGCTTTGAACACTGCCAGGGTTGGGGCAGCCACAGCCTCCCTGGGCAACACCCTCAGAAAAAAAAACTTCTTTCTGACATCCAATCTAAATTTCCCTCTTGCAATTTGTCCCCATTACTCCTTGTCCTGTCACTACGCTCCTAACACAGAGCTAGGAACAATGACACTGTCATTATTTCTAAGGACACTGCTCCTCTATGGATTCTGCTCCTTCTCTAATGCTTACATTCCTACAGGCAGCAACATTTCTCCTTTCCACCTCCACTGCACATGGCCAGATGAACTAACCTCTACCATGGTGTGAGCACCATGAGGTATCTCCTTCG
>NW_008663281.1:37716-48771 GCF_000695815.1 Acanthisitta chloris | reverse complement strand
TCCTCCAGCTCCAGCAGCTCAGCTGGTTGTCACCACAGACATCCCAAACCAGAGGGATTGGCCCAGCCAGCTCTGCCCCACCCATGGTCCATGGGCCCTCACCTGGAATGCTGTCTGGCTGTTGTAGTTCCGAATCTCCTTGCTGGCTCCGCGGAAGAGGAGAACTCGGGCACAGCTCTCCTGGGAAGTCAAGAGAGGGAAAGGGAAGAGACCATCAGCACTGCAGACATTGTGATGTGCTGCCCAGGGAGGTGGTGGAGTCACCACCCCTGGAGATGTTGCAGGACAGACTGGAGGCGGCACTTAGTGCCCTGGTCTGGTTGATATGGTGGGGTTAGGTCATAGGTTGGACTTGATGATCTCAGAGATCTCAGAGGTCTTTTCCAGCCTTAATAGTTCTGGGATTCTGTGACTGGTGGCAACAACACACCAATCATGGGGTTCATCATGCTCAAGGAGCAAGGAAGGATGATCACCCCCTTATGAACTGGGCACCCCCAACCCCAAACTGCCCAAGTCATGGAATAACAGGATGGTTTAGGTTGGAAGGGACCTTAGAGATCATCCAGTTCCAACTCCTGCCATGAGCAGAGGCACCTTCACTAGACAAGTCCACCCACCTGTGTGCAGCTCCACAGTCACCACATGTTCCCTGATGCTGCTGTTTCCTAAAGCCTGTTATTGGTTGGAATGCTCTGTACTCCTACAGGATGCTAATTCAATGTGTTTATGAGCCCCTGAACCCTTCACAGCTGCTCTCCCACCCATCCCAGTAGGGAGGGATGTGGGTGCAAGAGTCCATGACATGCAGAAAGCACAGACCATACCACAAACCAACTCTCACCTACCACTGTCTGCAGCAAAACATCACAGGCTTTGATTCTTAAAACATGGACACCCCAGAAACTAGAAATCCCCTTTATAATCAAAACCCACAGAATACAATGGAGCAAAACCTCTACGAAGGAGCAAAACCTACAGGAGAAGTCCTCAGCTAGTGACCTGCACAGCTCAGAAAAAGAACAGCAGGTGTGTGAGATCAGAGAGCTCTTCCACCATCCTCATTTACCCTGAACTGAGCAAGTGACCACAGAGAAAACCACACAGAAAAGGTGCCCTGCACTGTCTGCTTCAAAATTCCAGGTTAGCAGGTAGAATTAAGGGCCCTTTGGGAGGAGGACAGCACCCCAGGCCATGCACCTTCACTGGAATGGGCTGGAAGCTACAGAATGTGCCCACCAAGCCCTGTGTGGTGCCCACCTCAAACTCACAGGAAAAACTTCTTCCTGATATCTAATCTCAATTTCCCTCTTCCAATTTCTTCCCATTACTCCTTGTCCTGTCACTGCAACTCCAAACAAGTTCCTGCAGGATGGAGAGTAGATTCCATCCAGAAGAATCGTCTGGGTGCGGAACAGTGAGGGCAATGAAAGGAACTCCAGCACTGGTTGTGCTCTCGCTGCCTCAAACAGGATGGTACCCATCAGCCTCTCTCATCCTGCCCCAGATGACCCGACACACCTGGTTGTAGAGAGCACAGATGTGGAGAGCAGTGTTTCCTGAGGCGTTCTGGGCAGCCATATCAGCCCCGTAGAAAAGCAGGTGCTCCAAGTGCTGGACGTGGCCATAGCGACATGCCTGCTCCAACCCAGGGGGGAAAGAGAAACAGGAAATCAGTGAGTAGCAGGAAATGATAAACCAGAACAGCCTCAGCTGGAGTCAGCCACACTCACAAAGTGGAATCAGGCTGGATATGTAACCTGGAGATGCCTGTGGACATGGATGCAGACACACTGCTGCCCCGCACAACAGCACACACCTGAGACTCATGAGAGCAGTCACCTCTAGATCAATGGCAAATATTGGATCAGCATCAGACTGGTCTCAGAGCCTCCTCCAGACTGGTTGGTGTCTCAGTGTAACTACAGGTGAAAGAAGTCCTGAAGCACACACAGAAGGACAAGGACTTCATATCTCAGGTTCAGTGGTGTATTGCCCTCTACATTTGGTCCATCCTGGGACCAGCAGCCCCCAAAGACCAGCCAAGGATGGAGGCAGCAGGGACAACAACATCCATAAACTGAGACCCCAAGCACACACCTCTTGGCTTTCAAAGTCAGCTGTAGCTGTGCTGCTATTCATCCCCTTTTTGGGATGGGTCCAAAGTCAACCTGTCCACCCAAGGGCTCTAAGCAGAGCCAGCACAACCCACCTTGTCCCAAAGGGTCTCAAAGCACAAAGCTACCCTCAAACCATGTCTTCCCTATGTCAAACCCCCTAGTCAATGTGTCAGCCAGGGACAGACACAACTGAGGTATGGAGCCACATCCTGGTTTGGAACCAGGCTGCCTCAAGTGTTGGATCGGTATCCCAAAGCATTATCCTTTGAGCCAGTCACCATCCGGGGAGGATCCCAGACACTGCTGACGGAGGCCAGGAAAAGCAGCACATCCAAGCCCTCCATGCAGGAGCCTGTGGCAGCCACCACCCAGGCAGTGCCTCCTGGCCTGTGGCCCCCAGGAGACAGGAGCCCAGGCCAGCAGAGCCCTGGGTGGGTCCCGTCGCACCTGGTGGATCTCCTGCCAGCCATTCTCATCCACACAGCCGAGCCGGGCGTAGTCATGCAGCAGCAGCTCACAGCAGTAGGGGTCCCCCCCGACCATAGCACTGTGGTACAGGGGGGTCAGCCCACGGCTGTCCTTGTAGTCCGGGGAGGCACCCAGGTCCAGCAGGGTCTGCAACACAGGGGACACCTCACTGTGAGCATTCAGGGGGGAAATCCGCCCCTCAGGGGAGAAACTGCCCCTCTGAGGGTCCAGGGATGCTCCAGCTACACCACAGGCAGTACCCATCCCACCATGTCCAAGGCTCATGGCATCACTGCCACTCTGTGACCAGCTGTGTTCCCCAACAGCAGCACCAGAGATCATTGAATCATTAAGGTTGGAGGAGACCTCTAAGGACATCAAGTTCAACCATTAACCTGTCACTGCTGGAACCCCTAAACCAGATCCTCCCGTGCCACATCCAGACACCTCTTAAACACCTCCAGGGATGGTGACTCCACCACCTCCCTGGGCAATTCCCTATCCCAGTGCCTGATGACCTCAACAGTGAAACATTTCCCCTCACATCCAATCTGACTCTGCCCTGTCTCAGCTCAAGGCCATTCCCTCTAGTCCTCTCCCTGCAGCCCTGGCAGGACAGACATCCCCCACCTCTCTCCAGTCCTGTCAGGAAGTTGGAGAGAGCCATGAGGTCACCCCTGAGCTTCTTCTCCAGGCTAACCAACCCAACTCCCTCAGCCCTTCCTCAGGTAAGCCTCATTGGACATGTGTTCTAGACCATTTATGAGCCTTGTTGGATGTGTTCTAGGCCTTTTATGACCTCACTGCCCTTGGCTGGACTCACTCCTGCACCTCAATGTCCTTTCCAAAGTGAATGACCCAAAACTGAACACAACCCTCAAGGTCTGACCTCACCAGAGTACCAAAGGTGCTGTGACCCTGGAGATCACATCCCTGTGGCCTCCTGGATGGTGCTGGGCACAGGACCAGGGGGCTGGGGACCCTCAACTCACCAGCAGTGCCGCGTGGTTGCGGCAGCGCACGGCTTTGTGCAGAGCTGTCATCCCCTCCCGCGTGCGGAAGTCCAGGTGTGCTCCCCCATTGCGCAGAGCCTTCAGCATGTCGGTGCTGAGCTCCAGCTGCACCGCCGCCGTCAGGGGACACTCTGCAGGGACACAGGGACGCAGGGTGAGGGCCGCAGGGTGCCACCTCCTCCATGGGCACTGCTGGCACCACCAGGGATGAGGACCACAGGGTGCCACCACCTCCATGGGCACTGCTGGCACCACCAACCACTCCCTAGGACACATCTCCTGCCAGGACATCCCCATCAAGTCCTGCTTGGGGCATGTGCCCACCTCAAATTGGGTCATTTATAAGGAGGACAAGGCCCCAAGCCATATGCCTTCCCTGGAAGTCACAGGATGTGCCCACAGGACATGCCCTGACAGCAGCAGTGGTCTGGAACCCTCCCAAATTCCAGAGTGCTGAGATCTCTTTCCAACATGTCACCTCCAGGCTCCTTAATCCATTTGGATGTGGAAAGCACTGCCAAGTTATGGCATGACTGAAGCCCTCTTGAGCTACTTTGGAGATGTCCAAGCACTTCTTACACCTCTAAACTTCCTTTTTTATTTACTGCTCTTTTGCTTTTGAGAAGCTGCAGCAACTCAGATTCTTTCTGGGTTAGATTTGGGGGGATGAATCCTGTGCATAATTAGTGATTGTGGATAATTAGTGATCTTCCCCCACTCAAAAATGTAGGAGAACATCAGACTTAGAGTGAAGGTTTGAGATGCAAAATCATCGAGTCATTAAGGCTGGAAAAGACTCCCAAGGACGTCAAGTCCCAGCTTTGCAGTCAAGTCCTGCCTTTCAAACCATGATGTCTGAACTTTGGGGTCTGTCAGTGCTGTGTGCTCAGGCAGAAGCTTTTGAACCTTGTGGGTTTGGGGTTCTTTCCTCCAAAGTACTGACCACGTCTCCAAGTGATCCATACACTTAGCATCCCTTCAGCCTGGACCCCAAAAGCAGCCTAGAGCTCTCGACATCCACTTCTGGGCTCTCATCTACTTGCACAACGACCCCAGAACTTAAGAAGGACAAGGAGTCTTGGCTTAACTCTTGGGCTGAGTTAGATCCTCACAGTGGGAGCACCATGGCCACATTAGTAGCTTCCACCAACACCAAAACTATCTGCTCTGCAGCTCCCCAGTGCTCACGTCCAGGTCTTCAGCTTGGGCCACCTCCAGCTGAAGGCAAAGGGAGCCAGATAGGAATCTAGTGCAGTTATGATCTTTAAGGACCATCACTTAATTCCATGGCAAACCCCATTACTCTAATTTCTGCCATTATAACTAACTTCTCCACCATAATTTCTGCCAAATCTCCTCATTAGTTATGGTTCATTTCAGTTATTTGAAGAGCAGATATTTGGCCCTTGAAGCATGACAAGAACACAGGCTGCTGCATAGCACACAACCATTCCCACCAGCCCCTGCACCAGGGATCCCTTTCCATGCACATATAAATCACTTGGGCTATTAAATGAGACAAACGAAGAAGTAAAAGACACAGAAACAGCTTCAAACCTTCCTTTAGCCTCTGTCATTCATATATCAAAGACAACTGACAAACCTATCACGTTACCTTGAGCTCCAAAGGCTGAGAAAGGTCCAAATCAGGCATTTCAGGATGCACTGAGCACGCTGCAGCCAGAGACTTGTTCCCTAAACCCATGGTAATCACTAATCCAGGACTTTAGTGATTATACCCTCTTAATTCTTGGAGACTTACGTGGCCAAATAAATGCTTAGAGTAATTAATGAGTAAGTGCATGGGATCTGTGGCAGAAAACAGGAACCAGCATGAGAAGGAACTGTAATGTTCACAGAGAAAGTATCAATTAATGGGTGTGGGAAGGAGATGTGGGTTGGAATCAGCAACAGTGTGGGCACAGCCCCAGGGCAGGGACTGTCCCTGTGCTGGACCTGCTGAGGCACCTCCAGGCCTGGGGCAGCTCTGGGCCCTCACAGGTTGGAAAAGACCTCCAAGGTCATCCAGTCCAACCTGTGCCCCATCCCCACCTTGTCAGTTAGAGCAGAGCATTGAGAGCCACGTCCAGTCCTTCCTTTAACACCTCCAGGTCCCTCCAGGACAACCTCCAGGTCAGGGTCTTCTCCCAGGGAACAGGGACAGGACAAGGGGAACACCTCAGGCTGTGCCAGGGGAGGATCAGGTTGGACATGAGAAGGAATTTCCCCATGGAAAGGGCTGTCAGGCCCTGGAATGTGCTGCCCAGGGAGGTGGTGGAGTCACCACCCCTGGAGGTGTCCAAGGAAGGACTGGACGTGGCACTCAGTGCTCTGGGCTAGCTGACAAGGTGGGGATGGGACATAGGGTGGATTTGGTGGTCTTGGAGGTTATTTCCAACCTCTGAACCAGGAAGGAAGCAGAAGGTTGAGCAAGTGTTGTCACACACATCAAGTATCTCACAGAGACAGAGACTGGTTTGGGTAGGAAGGGACTTGAAATCCCATCCACTCCCACCCATGCCCTGGGCAGGGACACCTCTCACCAGCCCAGGCTGCTCCAAGCCCCATCCAGCCTAGCCTGGAACACTCCCAGCCCAGGGATGGAGCAGCCACAGCTGTTCTGGGCACCCTGTGCCAGTGCCTCAGCACCTCCCAGCCAGGAATCCCTACTCCATCTCCCACCTGTCCCTGCCCTCTGGCAGTGGGAAGCCATTCCCTGTGTCCTATCCCTCCAGACCTTGTCCCAAGTCCCTCTGCAGCTCTCCTGGAGCCCCTTGAGGCACTGGAAGGGGCTCTGAGGTCTTCTTGGAGCTTCTCCTGTCCATGTGGACACTCCCAGCTCTCCCAGCCTGGCTCAAGGGCAGAGCTGCTCCAGCTCTTGGAGCATCTCTGTGGCCCCTTTACACCCCACTTACCCATTCCGGCTGCTGTTTCTCCTCACATCATTTTGGGGCCACAGTTCATATTGCAGTACAGAGCCAAGAACTCTCCTTTGTCAATGCTTTCCTGCTCTCCTCTCCCTCTCCTGCTGTTCCCCACTTGGCCCTATTAACCATCCCTTGTTAAACTCCCAGGATTGCTCTTCTCTTTTCACATGCTAAACTCTCCCTCAGGCTTGGCTCTAATTTCAGAATAACAGGAACTTCTCACAGATATAGATATTTTTTCCACCTTTTCAATGTACCTCCAGGAAGTAACTGTGTATTTTTGCCTTTTAATCTCTTTCAAAGACAGCGAATCTTTCCTGGAATATCTCCCCAGCAACTGCTGAAAGGTGAATGGTGGCAAACGGGGCTGTGGTGGTTTTATTCTCACATCTGATGGACTGGGTCGGCATCTCCCAGACCCCCAGAGGTGCAGTGGGTACAGACTGAAGGAGGGAAAGTTACATTAGCTATCAGGAAGAAGTTTTCCCTTTGTGGGTGGTGAGACACTGGCACAGGTTGCCCAGGGAGGCTGTGGCTGTCCCAACCCTGGTAGTGTTCATTCCAGGCTGGATAAAGCCTTGAGCATCCTGGTCTTAAAACCACCCCAAACCCTCCTCAAAAAAAATCCGCCCCATGCTGGAAGAGAAAATTAAGTATGAAATGAATCCTCTCTTTTCTCTCTGCACCCTTTAGCTTCCACAGGCACTGGCAAGGACATGTCCTGCAAGGAGACTTCACTGGCTTCATCCTCAGCAACTCTCTCCATTCCCAGGTTTCCTGTGTCTGGCAAGTCCTTCCCAGTTTAGGCAAGCCAAGAGCCTCCTCCTTTTGTCAACCTTGGGCTGGCACAAGCTCCCTTTAGGAGACCTCCTGCCTTGCAGACTGAGACTAGTTTGAGCCCTTGGAATATAAAACTACAAGCCCAAAATACTCTTCCATCTCTCAGCCCTGGCTCAGCAAGCAGAAAGACAGAACAGGAAGAATAGAGAACAAAGACAGCTTTACTTCACCATTCACCAAAATAAAACTCTCTCCTCCACATATGTTCATTTCTTTTCTCCCAGAATGACATGGTACCAAAAGGGATCATAACTGACAGGCATCAATCAAAGTGTTGCATGAAAACCTGCAGTGGGAAACAAATCATCTGAGAAAAGCATGGAATTACAGACTATCTTAAGCTGGAAGGGACCCAAAAGGATCACTGAAATCCAGCTCCTACAGGACACCCCAAGGATGCCACCATGTGCCTAATACAACTCACTTTGTGACAACACTAAGCCCTTTATCAAGAAGGAGAGGCAAATGTCCTTCCCAATCCTGCTGTTCCTCATGGGTTTGCACACACAACTCCAACCTTAGGCTCATCCAACCTGGCCTGGAACATTCCCAGGGATGGAGCTGCCACAGTCTCCCTGGGCAACCTGGGCCAGTGTCTCACCAACCTCACAGCAAAAACTTCTGCCTAAGATCTAATCTACATTTCCCCTTTCCATTTCTCCCCATTGCTTCTCATCCTGTCCCTGCAGTTCCTAACCCAGAGTCCCTCTGCAGCTTCCCTGGAGCCCCTTCAGATCCTGGCAGGTTGCTCTGAGATCTCCACACAACCTTCTCATCTCACAGCCTTTTCCCATCTCACTGCTGGTTTTGCCCTCAGTCCTGAACCAGATCCATGACACCTCTTTGGGTCAGGTGACTCCTTCTTCCACCTCTCTATTTAACAGTCTTCTCAGTTCTCAAGAGTTTCCTATAGGCCCCGACCCTCCTGTGATAGAACATCTGGGTTCAAATCTCATCAGATCCAAACCTCTCCCAGCATCATTCCACACAACTGCAACGTGATCCACTCTGGAAAGCGGAACCAACTTTACAAGAATGAAGAGCTTTCTTTAGAAGACTGCAAAATGCTTCTGAGTCTTGCCCAGAAACGGATGTTCTTCCATCATCCAAACCCAGGCCGTGTGGGAAGTCAGGAGGAAGGAAGACAGAGCTCCCAAGCAAGGAACTGCCTAGAGGTTCCACTTCCTTCAGCCAACACCCTCCCAGTAAGCCAGGCTTAAGGCAGGGGTAGGACACAGCCCAGGAAGAGGAAGAGGACATGTTCCAGGGCTGATGGTGACCACAATTGCATGCTCTAGGCTGTTTATCACCCCAGCAGTTGCTCGTCAGGACCCTCTGGCAGGTTCAGGAGTGGCAACAGCAGCAAATGAAGTATCAGCACTCCTCCAATGGTCCTTGCCAGAGCTTGGATGCACCAGCTCCCACCTTCCCACCTGGCCAAGGCCATTCCCAAGGTATGCAGCCACGGATAAGAGAGGTTAACGGTGTGAGTGACACCACCCATTGCTGCCTGATCTCCATGCTGAAAAATGCTCCAGATCCCCTAATTTCTGGGTGCAGAGAGACACAAAGTCTCAGCAACAACCTGCACAACCATCCAAGTGAACTAGAAACACAGAAATTAATCATTCCACTGGAGGCTGCTCAGGGGTTGGAGATGTGCCCATGATTCACACCCAGAGCTCCACAGCAAATACTAATAAGCTGCTTTAAAACAGCACCAGCAAACACATTGCGCCTCTCTCAGAACAGGACTAGGAGATGGGAAAAGGTCCTCTCTGGCCCCATTGGGTCCCAACATATCTGGAGCCAGGAGTGAAACCAAGAGCAGCACCCAGACCTTGCTGGGGTGAACTTTGTTCATAGACATGGACAAGAAAAATATGAAGGAAAAAGAAAACAAGGAAACCAAAGGCCAAGATTCTATTTGCTTGAATGTCCTCACTGCTTCAGGGAGAGGTCCAACTTGCCAGGTCAGATACAACCTCATCCACCCCAGAACCCACTGAGATGCAGAGCCCCACAGGTCTTCCATGGCATGGTGTGTTCCCAGGCTCTGGATCATAGAACCATAGAATTTTAGGAGTTGGGATGGAGCTCAGAAATCATCCAGTCCTGACCCCCTGCCCTGGGCAGGGACATCTTCCACCAGCCCAGGTTGCTCAAGGCTTCAGCCAACCTGGCTTTGAACACCGGCAGGGTTAGGGTTGGATCCTTCCCACACACACACTATCTTCTCCCAAGAACCTTCTACACCCTCATGCTCCCAAGACCCATAAGAGGACACTGCTGAGGCACTCAACTGTTCCAAGCTTTCCACTTCACACTGATGGAGAAACCCCCTCAAAACCAACCACCCCGCCACATTCCCGCTGTGCCCCCTGGACACTCTGTCCCACACCCCAGCTCCACCACTCCCTCTCTGGAGCAGCCAGTCTCACCTCCAGTATCCGGGTCATGGAAGTTGGGGTCCAGTCCCTTCTCCAGCAGTCTGCAGACTTTCTCCGAGTTCAACATCTGCACATACTCCATGAACTTTTTCAGGTTTGCCTGCAGCCAGGACACCCCAGAACACACAGCATTAACATACCAACATGGAGCAAGGAGCCACCAGAACATCCCCATCCAGGAGACTCAAGGCAATCAGTAGCATAGCAGCACCCACAGAAGTCAAGGTTGATGAGGATGAGAGCAACAAACCCACATAGGACATGGTCCTTTCATCCCTCTCCTCAAGGGTCATAGGCTTCCAGACCCCTGAGTGTGCCTCAAAGGATTGTTCTTTGAGGCAAAAAATCAAACAAATTTGTTCTTTGCCCCTATAATCCTTATGGTTGGAGGAGACCTCTAAGATCATCAAGTCCAACCATTAAGCTATTACTCTGCTGTTCTCCTGGGGACTTTGAGTCCCCAGAGAACTTGCCTTTAATTCCACCTGGTTGTATGTTTGGAGGGTTTTTTATCTTGTTTTGGAAAGATCTTGATGAACACATTATCATTAAGTTATTAGCCTAGAAGCTGCAGCTCTGCCAGGCAGGACGCAACACCTGGCTGAGCTGTAGTTTGAAAACACCCATTTCACACCCATTTCCAGCCCAGATTTTCAGCCCTTTGATTACAGCTTGGCTGGAGGTTGGTTGGAGTTTATTCCAGTCCAACCTTGCAGCAGGAAAGGTCCTGGATAGTGTCTGACACAGCAAAAAGAAAAAGAAGAGGGAAAGCCTTGGGAAAGGTCCAACCAACTGCTCAGGCTGCAGCCAACAAGGATTTAACACCCAGTGAGAAAACTCACAGCCCAATGTTTTTCCCCTTAATTTGAGCTGGAAAAAATTCTCATTCATGAAGCAAGACTAATTCCAAAGTGCTTCAACTTCAAATTTCACTTTCATGATTTCCAGTTGGAAAATAGGGGGGGAAAAAAGCATTCTGAAAATGCCAAATAGGATGAAGAAACATGTTCAGTGCCTAGAACAGAATCTGGGGATCACAGGATGGTTTGGGTTGTGGTTGGAAGGACCTTAAAGCACATCCAGTCCCATCTCTCTGCCATGGGCAGGGACACCTCCCACCAACCCAGGCTGCTCCAACCCCATCCAGCCTGGCCTGGAACACTCGCAGGGATGGGGCAGCAACATCTGCTCTGGGCAACCTGTGCCAGTGCCTCAGCACCCTCACAAGGTAGAATCT